>NC_083345.1:55485155-55785155 GCF_019175385.1 Lycium barbarum | reverse complement strand
AGCGGGATGATAACTTTCGAGAGAGGCGCCACAGCGGACAGGAATATGTTGTAGCGGATGCGCGATAGCGAGACTGGTCTAGCTGGTGCGAGCTCGCTGTAGCAGACTCGTGATCACTGCAGCGAGGTGACGGGTTCCAGAATCTATTAAATTCTCGGATAAAACTCTTCACTCTCTATCACTTCATTTATTACTTCCAAAGCATCTTTTAGGTGAATTGAAGAGTTCTTGGCTGAATCTCTCTTATAGTATGTCTCCTAACCTAGAATTCATTACCTCCTCCTCTCTAAGCTTGAATCCATGCTAGAAATCCATTAAAATCTAAGAGGAAAGATGAGTTTGGTTGATTATTTCATAAAATGAGTTTAGTCTTTCTAAATGGGAATTATTGGAGGATTTGACTAATCTAATCATAGAATTTGATGATTTCATAGCTAATAGGCTTGAATCTTCTATTTATGTTGAAGAAATTGAATGTTAGGAAGTTAGGGTTTATACCTAAACTGCCTAACTAGGGGTTTTCACTTGGATAGCGAAATTGACCGATTCTTTAGTTATTTTAGCAATTGATTAGTAGGATTGAACTCCTAGAATGTTGAATTGCATATTTCACTTTTGAAATACCCGTTTTACCTTTGTGGGCCCATTTTCCCTTTTCTCCGTAGCTGAATTTGATTCAAAATATAAGTATAGCAATATGGGTGTTGTTCTTCCTTATTTCTAATCTAGAACTCGATTATGAATAGACTTTGAGTATTTGGAGGCGCTACGAAAGGGAAAGGCAAAAGTGTGATTGTTCATGGCTATTGCTCGACTACCAGGTAGGTTACGGCTTACCTTATAGTTATATTTCGGTTAGCGAAGAATATATAGAGTTAGTGATTGTTGGAGAAAGCATGTTACGCCTTCGGGTATGAAGTTGGGTTGGATTCCTCAGGTTGGTACTTTGTTGATTGTGGCTTGTTGCCTTGTTGTGATCTATTGGCTTGTTTCCACATTTGTGATACTAGAGTTAATATTAATATATTCTCGTAATATGTGTCCATGTTGGTGGCACCATTAATATTGATAGATTCTCGTGATATGTGTCCATGTGTGGCATCGTTGAAATTGATAGATTCTCTTGGCATTGATATCATTCATGCATTCATCTCATACATTTGGATTGGGTTGCGTACCACAACATATATTATACTTATATTGGAACGGGTTGCGCGCCGCAATACATTTTCTACTTATATTGGATCGGGTTGCGCGCCGCAGCATATATTAGATCGGGCTGTGCGCCGCAGCAAGTACATGGATTTCATAGGTCCCCCATGGGTCATGACTATCGAGGCGGAGGTATTCCGCCTGGAGCATGTGTGTATCATTGCATTGCATATGCATTCATTATTATCATCTCATTTACACTTATTGATCGGATTCATGGATTGTACTTGTTGTTGTGATTACTTTGAGGGATTGTGGCAAACTTGGCAGACTTGCATTTAGGTGCTTCACCATAGGCTATGATCTGGTTGCTGATATTTCTGGACTTGTGATACTATTTTGGACTGTGTTGATTAATACTTGATTATGAGCATGATTATCTTTCAGTCTCTTTCTTTATATATGTTAGCTAACTGTTGTCGGCCTATGATACCTACCAGTACATAGTGTTTGTACTGATACTACCTTGCTGCATTTTTTTATGAGTGCAGAGTACGTCACAGAGTCGACTTCCTCTCCTCGTGTCTAATTTTCCGAGGCTTTGCTGATGAGCATCCAGGGTGAGCACATGGACGGATCCGCAGCCCGGATGCCTCTTCTTAACTACTTGTCTCATTTTGATATTCTAAGACAGTTCCATTTTCAGGCTTATATTCATATTTAGACTTGTAGTATTTGTAGTAGTGGCTCTTGTACGGCCTTAGACCAGATTCCTTGGGATTGTTGTATTATTTTCCACACTTATTCACTTATCCTTATTATTATCTACGGTTGAGACTTATATTTTGGTTGTCTTGATTTCCTTATTGTGTTTGAATAAATGATTTGGAGAAGGGTTCGCCTACTGAGGTGGGAAAATGGTAAGTGCCCGCACGTTGCCCAATTTATGACGTGACATAGTCTAAGTCAATGCCATAAATAATAATAAGTGCGGAAATACTAATCATAATACAACCCCAGAAAATGAAATCACCGTACAAGAACTCTAATAAATGTAGCGGTTCTATTTTTTCCGATTCGTATTTGCACTTGCCTCATTTAAAAAGGAAAGTGTCCCGGGGAAGTACGGTTTGTTAATCGTACAGGAAAAAAGGAAAAAATATACTTGTATGTGGATGGTGCTCTAAATGGACTTTATTTTTGAGTCGCCACCTAATTTTTAGGAAATTAGAAAAACCAGTTCGAAAAGGGTTCATTCAAAACGGTTAAATTTTAAAAGAATCCTAATCTAACCAATGTTCGGGTAAGGGTTCTGGTGATCCCCCGGGGAAGGTGTTAGGCACCCCGGTATTAAGGATCCGTAAAATACGGTTGACCTACGTGTTCTAATAGTATGCCTTTGTAAATATAAATTGTTTGTGATAAGAAACTGCTTTTTTATATATATACATATATTTCTGCAAATCAAGATGTGTCGTTTATGCAAAAATACTCACTTTTCAAGAAATGAAAATGGTAGAGTTTTGCCCAAAATTGGGTGTTTTGGGTTTCGGACTAGAACACCGAGGTTAAAACCCGAAGGCGTTTAACCTAAGTAGAACACTACGTAAGACCACCCGAATTTAGAAAAAAGGTTTTCTTTTTTTAAAATTTTAAAGAGTTTTTATTTTTAGTGTAGAAAATAGTTTAAGGCATACTATCATTATCCATATTTTAACCATGTTTTACATTTTTTAGATTTTTAGCCAATTTTAGTCCAAAAATAGTCCAAGTCCAATTTTTTGCCCAAATGTCCACATGCACAGTCCATAATTATTTTTGTCTCACATATCCATAAAATTTGTCAAGTCTTTTTGTCCAAAATCATGATTTGCATTTAAAGAAAGTCCATTTTTATCCATAGGGCAGTTTTAATCTCAAAAAATTATTTGCACGTTAACCTTTATCAAAAAATCAATTTTATAACTTAGAAATGATTATTTGGCAACTCTAATTCATGACAATTTTTAAAAGGGTTCCAATAAACATATTTCTTCAATTTTGCTAAGTAAATAATAAGAGATAGGGAGTTGGTCCTACCAAGCCCAACAGAATAAATGCATATAAAATTTATCCTCTCCAAGTTATGCTCCAAACACTTGGTCCATCCATGGTTGAGGTAGACTCGATCTAGGAAAGTTAGTGGGCCTCGTTGGGGCTCACCACCGGGTTTGGGTGGACAAGAATGCAAATGGGTGTACATGATATTAGTATACATTCACAAATTAAAATAAGCACAAATTTAAAGAGCCATAATAATTATTACAATGCCAAAAAATGAATTACATCAAATTTGGGCCAAGCCCATATGATAATTAATTGCTAAGACAGAACCTACACAAACAATGATGGCCCAAGTTTTAAAAGTGCGGATAATAGGCCCAATTACGAATAACAAGCCCAAGCTACCTTCTTCTCAAATTTTCTAAGTATCAAGCTGTAGTGTACATAGTATACCATGGATATACTTACTAAGCTGGAGATCAAAACCCATGAAAGGCATACCCTCTATACACCCCCATATACACCATATACCCAACACATATAAATCCTCCAATACCAACTTAGATCACATAGGAAATTTCAAATCTACCCAGTAATCCCACAGTCCCCAAACTCATGTTTTAGCTATTAAGCAAGGCTAAACAATCAAGCACAGTTGCAAGGATAGCTATCACTAAACAAAAAATGCCACAGAGTAATTCAACAAACACCAGATGC
Source organism: Lycium barbarum (assembly GCF_019175385.1). Lineage (NCBI taxonomy): Eukaryota > Viridiplantae > Streptophyta > Magnoliopsida > Solanales > Solanaceae > Lycium > Lycium barbarum. Next base: position 55,781,243 of record NC_083345.1, on the reverse strand, counting down.
GGAAAACAATCAGCTTCATGCAATGCAAGGATAGCTAAGGCAACGAACAACAAGTGTTTTGAGACTCAGAAGAAAACAATGGCACAGTTAGGAAGGGCATAACAAGTTTCAGGAAAGCAGACAAGTAGCCACAACAGTAGAGGAGTAAAGAAACAAGGCAGTACATAATTGAGAGGTGAAGAGTAGAATCAGGCCTAGGCCACAATCAACATAGTTCAAGTTACTAGCAATTATCAAAGATAAGATGATGAATTATTTAGCCCAGAATCCATTTCAGTCAAATAGGGAACTTAAACCAAATGCTAGAAAGTCATCTTCTACCCATTCACCACTTACCAAAGAGTCAACAGAGGCAAATTTTACAGTCTGAATTCATTTTTATTATTTTTAGCTTGGGTAAGTCTCAGTATCAAGTAGACTCAAAGTGTAAGTTCCTTAATATTCCCTAAATTTCTAAATCCTATTTTAAATTCAGTCATTACTCACCAAAATCTTTAACTAATTAGCAGTTTTATAGAAAACATTAACAGGTTCTTAAAATGATAGTTTAGCTTAGTTCCATTCTCAGGATAGGCATATGCACAAATACAGAAAACAAGCAGGGCCTTAAGGTGCAATGAGTAGTTAAGACAGGATCAAAAGCCATAATAAGGTAAAAGGAAAGCATGAGGCTACCCTAAGTGTAAACATGATCTTAGTTGCAGTCACAGCAGGCTTCCAGTAGTAGGAAACTCATATGGAAATAGTCACAGGTCCATAAGAATCCAGAATATGGTTAGAAGGGGTCAGGATACTATTCGGGGTTCCAAAAGCATTATACTAAACATGTCTTGATTCAAACAAGGAAACAAAAGTGGGAAATCATACATATGAACCACAGGAATTCACCATCAAGCTATAAAAACAGGCACACATAAGCAGGTGTTATATTTGCTCTTTTAAGGCAGTTTTGACTTCGGTTTTTGGCTTTACACTAGGTTCAGCAAATTCTAAATTTTACAGGTTCATAGTATGGCTTCAAACAGGGAGATTTGGATCAAACTTAGTCTAAAATAATGGTGTAAGTCAAAAATATGAATTTAAGCCATAGTAGCTATCACAAATTCCAAACATTTACGTAGAATCTTAAAGGAAAAGTTTGGTCTTAAACCAACTCTCAAGTCCTAGCATGGTTCGGCAATATAAGCATAAGAAGCCTATGTCAAACATATAACTAAGGATAATACACAAAGATGGTCCAGTGTTTACAAAGTAATTAGAAGGTTCATGCCACTTCTCCTAGGTCACAAAATGGTGTATTTAAGAGCAGTAAGGCATACAATGTCTAGGGAACAACACATGCAAGTTGCAGGATCCAATCATAGGGAAGGAAAGAAGGAAGGACCTGAACTATCACCTATACTTAATTTCAGAATTCTTTTAAAGTTTCAAATTTTAGTTTTTCCTTATATTCCTAACCCCTATATAGTCTAATAGATAAGGACACTCAGAGTTCTGACCAAGGCAAACTCAACAGAGCATATAGTAGCCTAAATAAACAGGAAATTAGAAAGAAAGGGCAGATCATAGTAGGATCATAACAGCATACCACTACCTCTAAACACTAGCCTAGCCTTCCATCTCCTAATTTTTTAGACAAAGAAAACAGCTTCACGCGGTCCTTATTACTTTATTTCCCATAGAAAATCTCCAAAACAGGTGATTAACATACATACCAAAACCAAACAAGACTCAAGCTATCCTTAAAAAAAAAATAGCAAGACAAGTCATAAATTCATCAAATTCCTATTTTATACAGATTCTTAGCTTTAGGGGGCTTCAAGCTATACTTAACAATTTCAGAGTCTTTTTTTTTTCAAATGCTTAACAGGATTTAAGATTGACAAGATAAACGCAGATGAGGTAAGGTAATCACAGAAAACACACAAGATCCCTTTTCTTGTTACTTTATCAACCACTTAGTAAAAATAAGGGAGTCAGAGGGATGGAAGACTATTTTGATAATTTTTTGAAAGGAATCAATCTTGGAAGGATGAAAACAAGTTCAAACACGGGTAACAGGCAAGCAGGGACCTAAATATTCCTAATTTAAACATGTGTGGATAGTATGGAAACAAACAACACATTTCAGGGTTTTAAAGTCATTTTTTAGTCTAAACTTAATCCAGAATGAACATACTAGATCAAAACATATGTCATTTATCCAAAACTCTAAAGATATACACAAACAAACCAGTAGAGGAGAGAAATAGATTCAAATGCCATTTTGAGAACCAGTTCTTACTTGAACACTACCTAACCATTTCAAAAGATATAAAAACCATTTCAAAAATTCTTTTAAACTAAGTCTTGGCTATCAACAACAAACATGGGGATATAATCTTATTTTTTTTTAAGTTTTCAAAAACAGTTTTTTTACGACAAAAACATTGGCAGCCATCTTTAGGACAAAACAAACACTATCTACACCTTAAAATCATTTGTATCAATGATCAACAAGCCAAAACTGAACTTAAGCAATCTCACTAAGACTAAAAAAATCCACAGAAAACATAAAAAAGAAATATCCCAGCACACAAAAAATGGAACACAAAGCCTCAGATCCTTAAATAGCCAATGTAACAGTAACCAAGAACCTATGCTAGCAACCTACTTCATTTTTAAACCTTGTTTCAACCTCAAACTTACTAGTTAATACTTAAAAATCCTTTAAACCTCATCATATTAGTATTGTAACATAGTAGCATAAAAAATTCCAATAAAACAGTAACCTAAGCAAGTTTTAAACAAACATAAACAACATTAATACATGCAGATGAGTTAGGCTCTATGAAACAACAACTAAAACAGCTTTAAAATGACCATAAATGAGTTAAATATGTAATTAAGCTATGAATAGGAACAAAAAATAAGCTAAAATAGGGCATTACCTTTCTATAGGGCAACCAAAAGATCAAAGAGGAGGGTTTGGATCAAATACTTCAGCAACAACACTTTAATCCTTGAAAATGGCCCTTTGTTTTTGAGTTTTTTTCCCGCTAATGTATTGTAGTACTTTGAATAATATGTTATAGTATTGGTATTTTGTAGTATTTCTTATAGTATAGTAGTAGTATATTGTGATATATTGCTGATATTTCAGTAGTGGAAGGCTAAAATACTTAAAGAGTTTCTTTCAATTCTCCCAAAAAAATTTCAGAAAAAAGTCCCCCTAGAATGGTAATCAAGCCTTCTATTTATAGCACTCAAAGTAGGGTTTAGGGATAGAAATGGAAAGAAATCATTCCACAACCGACTTTTCCCCCAAACCTATAAATCCTAATTTCAAATAAATTCAAATTTCAGTAAAGGACCAACAATTTCTCCACAAATTTGTACTAATTCGTACTATATCCAACCAGAATTCGGCATAAATCGCATAATATACCAAAATTCTAACAAACTATACCCTCAAAAATCCCAATAAAAATCCAATAAAAGAGTAAAATACTAGGATAGTACACCCAATCACAAATAAAATAAATCCAACATATTTTAATGGTACAATCGTACTTAAACAGATAAAATCCTCCCCAAAAAATAGTACCCGAATCGACTGAACTTGTGGGAAATTACCCCAGGTCCTTCATTTGTTTTATGTGGAGCACAAGTTAGCCAACGGCTCGAGGCCCTGCCCATGGGAACCATATACACGAAGAAATCGAGAAATATCCCAATAAACAAGTCAAATTCGAGACCACAAAATGAGAATTACACAAAAATATACCTGGAAATCATGAGGAAACATGATAGAGGACAAAAGCCCTCAAAAATCCGGCGAAGAATAGTCGTGGATTGGCCTAAACTAGCCATCGACGGCGAAACCCTATAAAAATCACAAAAATTGCCTGAGAAGGTGAAGGAAAGGTCGGGGTGAAAAATGAATATGGGGAAGGGAGGGTGAAAGTTTATTTTAATAAACCTTTACTCCCCCTTTTTTAATAAGTTCTCCCCCCTTTAGTTTTTTAAAAGGTTTAAATTAACCATTCCTTTTAATGAAAACACTTTTCCAAACATTGTGCTCATTTTTAAAAAAAAATACATACTCTTTAAAAACGTATTCGTCTAAACTTCTTCCTAAAAATAACTTTTTGACGAAAACAAGATTTATAATACGTAGTTTTAAAATACAAGGTTTAAAACAAGCCCAATATTGAGACAGTTCCTAGCAATATTGAAAAATGTGAAAAATGCGGTCAAAATCAGCCGTCATTCATACGTCGTCTTAATTAACAATTTTCCCGAGTTAGACGGAGCGGGATATGTATCTTCTTTTCAAATCATATTTGTGAAAGTAGATAACTCGTAATTTTCTTGTAATTGTCCATTTTTATGAAATAATAATAAAATGTCAATTTTTGCACCTTTCTTGGGATTTTTGAAATTTTACTTTTTAAGGGTGTATCCTTACTCCGTTTTGGACTTGGGAATTTTGAAAATTAAAAGACGTGTCTTATGAGGTGAAAATTAGGTGTCAACAATCAACACTGTCTAGAATAATACAACTATCGGAACATAATGAGTTTTTAAGGAATAATCAAAGACAATAGAGAAGGACTCCTCAGGAGGCATAGCAGGAAGGTAGCTCACCCTCGGATCCTGGCAGCTGTAGCCCCAAGGCTAGAATCGGGGTTTGGATAAAGGTCCTGCCTCATAATCTGCACTCAGGAAAAGTGCAGCAAGAGTAGCATCAATACACACATGTACTAGTAAGCATCATAGGCCGACTAAGATTAGCTCACGCATGTAAAACATAAGATCAGACAAGATAAGCAGAGATGCACAAACATCCACACAATTCACAAATTATCCATAACATAGTCATATTCTACGGTGTAGCACCTAAACACGAGTCTGCTAAGTCTTTCACTATTCCTCATAATAGCCACAACACAAGTACAACCACAATCCAATCAATAGAAGTAAAATGAGATGATGAAATATGAAATGTAATGAGATGTATGTCAATGCAATGCAATGTCCAATAACACAACCTGTACACACATGGTCCGGATGGAATCTCGACGTCTCGGCAGTCATGACCCGGGGAACCCATGGTGTTCATGTACCAGTCACTTCGTACAAAGCTAAGAGGTGACTTCTATAAAACTAGCCACTCCGTACAAAGCCCAGAGATGACTTTCATGTTTCTCTGTATACCATGTCTTTCCAAATCCTTTTCCATCACTATTCCATAGTTCTTTCGTTTCACTATTTTCCACAACATTTCCATCATGCATGAATGTATCAATGCAATAATCAGATAACAATGAAACCAAGACAACGAGTATGCTATGGAGATCATAAAGCACCATAAGCCATAATAAGACGGGTATAAATCACAACAACTATGGACAATGGAAACAACATAGAGTTCAATCATCATAATGAATCTATTACCTTATATCACCCAAATCACAATAACAAGTACACCTCATGTCACAATACGTAAAATAATGGCGACAAGCCCACATAATTAGAAGTCATACCAACCTAAGAGTATATCCATCCTAACATCATGTCCGGAGACCTAATCATGCTTTCTCCCATCAATTCTACGCATACATTCATTTCAGTAATCAAAGTCTAACTAAAGTAAGTCGTAACCTACCTCAAATGCCGAATAGGAGTCACGTACTACTCCACCCGAGCCTTTCCTTTCTGAAGTGCTTCAGAACAATTGAAGTCCAATATTAACAATGCTAAGTAAGTGTCACGACCCAGCCCCGTAGGCCGCGACTAGTGCCCTATTTGGACACCCAAACAGACTTATGTACCAGATCGACATATCAAAAGTTTATTCAAACTTAACATGCGTCATTTTAAGCAAATACTGAAAACAAATATCATCTTAAGCGGTCGCCCGTACAGAAACATCATATCCAAATCCGATAGATTGGCGGAATACACATCGCCAGATATATACACACATATACAGACAAATGGGCCGTTTTGGCCATAATAGCAAACAGGACCGCATTAAGACGCAGATCATAATCACAAACGAACAAACATGACCCATGACACACAAATATGACTACAGGCCCCCGAAGAAAGGGGGTCAGTACGGAATATGTACTGAGTATGCAAAGCATGAAATATAGAAATCCGAATCATAACTGAAGTGTGGAGTACAGAATATGGATACAGAATCGGTATATCAAAACATGTGCTGAAAATGTATATGTATATCATGCAAATAAAAATCATGCACAGGGCTCAGGAACGTGGTCGCCACTCCGACGCTGGCGCCATAACACATCATACTTCAGAAAGTTTCAAATCTCTGTACGATCTCCGAACATATCATATCATCAGAGCATATCGCATCATCAGAACACATCATATGCCATGTCACATCATAACGCCGTATATAAGCGGTACCCGGCCCTACGGCGAGGTCACGGGAACCGTAACACATCATACTGCCGAATATCACATAGTGCGCACGATCACAAAACCGGCCCGGGATCCGGCGAACGATATCATAGTAGTAGGCACGAGCGGAGTAGTACGAAAACCATATGCACATACATATTTAAATGAATTCCAAGACTCGACGAATAAATACATATACATACTGATATTAGAAGGCTCAAAGTAAGCATCGAGTCCATCGGAATTAGTATACAAAAGTTACGACCTTTCAAATTACAGAACTTTCGAAAAACACATCATAAGTCATTTTCTGAAAATTTAGTATCTTTCATATTGAGGAACTTTCAAATAACATTATAGGGTACTTCAAACGGAGCCTTAGGATCATATGCACATATCCAAAATATACATATCCAAACTTAGGCCATATCAAATATTTTTCAAACCACATCCGGAAACGTATCGGCTAGTGCTCCAAACATAATAGGCATGTGTCAAGTCATATAGAATATATCATGGAAATCAAAGACATAGGCCATCCTAGTGGCTCTAGGAGTAGAATATTTCTTTAGAGCATACATATATGTCATTCGTTTATTGCATAAAGGTCATGCCAAAAAGGAAGAACGGTAAGCTTTACATACCTCGATCGCTCACTACCAAATCTCGATCACTCGCCAAACAAATCCCGACTCAAGTCTCGGGCTCTCCAATATCTACAATAATATTATCAATTACCCAAAAATTAGCTACAAGTACTTAGAATTTTAATTCTAATTAGTATTTGTCTACCGAAATTTCGGCAGCATCTCCCCTGTAAATTCAACATCCCCGAGAATTAAACTCGGTCAAATTCATCAACAACCATACCAACAATACTAACAACCATACCCACAATACCAACAACCATACCAATAACATCAAAAAGCACTTCAAAACACATTCTAACATTAGTAACCTTCCTTTCAACATAATTCATCAACATTCAATTCAACTACGAATTTTTCAAGCTAATATTGACAATTACCCACTCACTACCAATTTAAGATCATTCAAGTGCAATTCAAAAGCAATTAATACCCTTCTACAAAATATACAAAAATCCCACCAAGACTAGAATTCATCCGAAATCTCCAACCGTCGACACAACATTCACAACACATTTTTCATCTTCCAATTTCATCAACAACAACCACAATTTGCACTTCAACAATTCCATTCCCATAATTACATAAACTATAATAAAATCACATACTTTCCGACAACAACTTAACAACAAATTTTTCATGCTAACTAGAACCATTAATCTTCCATTTACATCACAAGGCCACAACAACATAATTTACATACTAAACAAATTCAATTCATCTCCCTTCAAAAAAGGCACCACATGGCCACAACCTACACACACACACACACACGGATCACACACCACACACAACATCTCCATATTTTTCATTAAATTCTACTCACTATAACAATATAAATTTTCCATAAGAAAAGATTAGAATTCTTACCTTTCCCAATTTTTCCACTTGATAAAAAAGTACTCTCTTGCCTCCAAATTTGTATCACAATGAAGAGGGTTTCCAACTTAATGGGAATTCTAGAAAGTTAAGATTTTTGGATCAAAGTTGATGGGAATTTTTTTTTCTTTCTCCTTCAATGGCCGAATGGACTCTTGTGGTGCTCTCTCTCTCTCTCTCTCCCTTTTTTTTTTTTGTGTTCTTGAAGGTTCTAGTTTGTGAATGAATGGTCCGTTCCTCTATTTTATTCCATGGATTTTAATTGTTTATGGGCTTGGGCCCCTTTTTGATGGGTATGGCCGGCCACCTCTCAATACTGGGCCTCTTGTTTTTTTTTTTCATTTTTCAAGCCCAATTTCTTTTGGTCCATATTTCGTAATCCACGAAACTAATTTCCGAAATTTCAATTTTTTCCCTTAGCATTCCTCGATATTTCTACATCAACATTTCATGGACAACACACATATTAAATTAAAATCAAAGTATGGCCTTACTTCTTACAAGTAAAAATTATTTTGAATTTTCCGAACATGCAAAAATGCGGGATGTAACATCCTCCCCCCTTTAGAACATTCGTCCTCGAATGTTAAATTAGCCTTATAGGTCTTACAAGTATTTTGAGGGAGTTTCTTTATATGGACAGCATATATAAATCATTCATTAATCAACATAACCAAATACGGAATCTAGATTACCTGAAGGCATAGGAAACAGGTGAGGTTACTTCTTCTTCTCGTCCTCCACTTCCCAGGTCATTTCTTCTCTATTATTATTTCGCCACAAGACCTTAACAGAGGGTACATTTTTAGTGCGTAGTCTCCTCACCTGCCGATCCAGAATAGCTACAGGTTGTTCTTTATAGGACAATTCTTCCGTTACCCGAATATCTCCTATGGGGAATACTCTGGAAGGATCACCAATACATTTACAAAGCATTGACACATGAAATACCGGATGTACTGCCTCCAGATCGAATGGTTAGTCTAGCTCGTAGGAGACCTCGCCTATCTTCCGAATAATCTGATCAGGCCCAATATATCTCGGACTGAGCTTTCCTTTTCTACCGAATCGCATTACACCTTTCATAGGCGACACTTTCAGAAATACCCAATCACCAATCTGAAACTCTAAATGTCGACGTCGTTTATCCTCATATGATTTCTGTCGAATCTGGGCTGCTAATAACCGCTCTCGAATGAGTTTCAGCTTATCGACTGCCTGCTAGACTATATCTGGACCGATCAACTTTGTTTCACCCACATCGAACCAACCAATCGGAGATCTGCACTTTCTACCATATAAGGCTTCATACGGTGCCATCTAGATGCTGGAATGATAACTATTATTATAAGCAAATTCGATAAGCGGCAAATGATCATCCCAACTACCTCTGAAATCAATAACACAGGCCCGAAGCATATCTTCCAGTGTCTGAATAGTACGCTCGGCCTGTCCGTCGGACTGAGGATGGAAGGCTGTGCTAAGACTCACCTGAGTCCCCAATCCCTCCTGAAATGACCTCCAGAAATTTGCTGTAAACTGAGCACCTCTGTCGGTTATAATAGATATAGGAACTCCGTGAAGCCTTACTATTTCTTTAATATACAATCTGGCATAATCCTCAGCCGAATAAGTAGTCCTGACCGGAAGAAAATGGGCTGATTTCGTCAGTTTATCAACAATAACCCATATAGAATCATACCTGTGTGGAGTGCGCGGTAAACCTGTAATGAAATCCGTATTGATTATTTCCCATTTCCAAGCTGGAATTTCCATTTCCTGTAGCAGTCCACCGGGCTTCTGATGCTTGATCTTAACTTGCTGGCAATTTGGGCACTGAGCAAGGAACTCTGCAATATCGCTCTTCATACCGTCCCACCAATATAAACATCTGAGATCATGGTACATTTTAGTGGATTCAGGATGAACAGAATACCGAGCATAATGTGCCTCTCCCATAATCTGCCGCCGCAGCCCTGCAACGTTAGGCACACATAACCTGCCACTATATAGCAATACCTCGTCAGGTGACATCTCGAATTGGGTCTTTTCTTTATTAAGGGTCGCATCTCTGTGCTGTACCAAAATAGGATCCTCGAACTGACGTCATTTTACCTCTTCCGTAATCGAAGATTCAGCAACTTCTCGGACAGAAACCCCAATATTTCCAGAATCGGCCAAACGGACTCCAAGGCTGGCTAACTGATGAATTTCATGGACTAATTCCTTCTTCTCTGGCTGCACATCGGTCAAAATTCCCATAGATTTGTGACTAAGTGCCTCTGCCACAACATTAGCTTTTCCAGGATGATGCAGAATGTCGACGCTATAATCTTTCAACAATTCAAGCCATCTTCTCTGCCGTAAATTCAGCTCCTTTTTCTTAAAAATATACTGAAGGCTTTTGTGGTCCGTATAGATATCAACATGGACCCCATACAAGTAATGCCGCCATATCTTTCAAAGCATGAATCACCGCGGCTAATTCCAGATCATGAGTAGGATAATTTCTCTCGTGCGGTCTGAGCTGCCGGGAAGCATAGGCTATGACTCGACCGTATTGCCTTAATACACACCCTATCCCAATACCAGAAGCATCACAATAAATGACGTACCCGTCTGACCCCTCTGGAAGAGCTAGAACTGGAGCTGTAATTAAATTTTCCTTCAACAACTGGAAGCTACGTTCACAAGCATCGGTCCACTGAAATTTTGCTGCCTTCTGAGTTAGCTTTGTTAATGGTGCCGCAATAGAAGCAAAATTCTCTACAAATCTTCTGTAATACCCGACCAATCCCAGAAAACTGCGTACCTCAGTCGGTGTCGTGGGCCTAGGCCAATTCTGTATAGCCTCGATCTTCTGTGTATCGACCCGAATACCATCTGCTCCGACGATATGCCCCAAGAATGCCACTGAAGTTAACCAGAATTCACATTTGGAGAATTTAGCATATAATTTATGTTGCCGCAGTGTGCCAAGTACGGTCCTCAAATGATCTGAATGCTCCTCTGCTGATCGTGAATAAACCAGAATATCATCAATAAACACAATCACGAACATGTCGAGGAACGGCCTGAATACCCGATTCATCAAATCCATAAACACTGCTGGAGCATTAGTTAACCCAAAAGACATCACTCTGAACTCATAATGCCCGTATCGAGTTCTGAAGGCAGTCTTTGGAATGTCTACCTCTCGTACCCGCACCTGATGATAGCCCAAACGCAAATCTATCTTTGAAAAATAATTAGCACCCTGCAACTGATCAAATAAATCATCAATCCGGGGAAGGGGATATTTATTCTTGATAGTCACCTTATTCAGCTGTCTGTAATCAATACACATCCGTAGCGACCCGTCTTTCTTTCTTACAAACAATACCGGCGGTCCCCAGGGCGACGTACTAGGTCTGATGAAGCCTTTTTCTAATAGATCTTTCAGCGGCTCTTTCAACTCTTTCAATTAGGCAGGTGCCATTCTATAAGGAGGAATAGGTATAGGCTGAGTGTCTGGTAGCACATCTATCGTGAAATCTATCTCCCGCTCAGGGGGAGGACCTGGAAGCTCGTCCGGAAACACATCTGGAAATTCACTAACAACCGGAACTGACTGGAGAGTAGGTGTTTTTGCTTTAATATCATGCACTCGAACCAAATGATAGATATACCCTTTCTGAATCATCTTCCTAGCCTTGAGGTATGAAATAAACTTACCTCTCGGCGATGCTGTATTTCCTGCCCATTCTATAACTGGTTCCCCTGGAAACTCGAAACGAACCACCTTTTTCTGGCAATCAACATTAGCATAACAGGAGGCTAACCAGTCCATACCCATAATAACATCAAATTCCATCATATCTAATTCTACCAAATCAGCCTTAGTGCAACGGCCACATATAATCACAGAACAATCTCTATATACCTGCCTCACTATAATAAAATCCCCAACCGGCGTAGCTATCTCGAACGGTTCTATAGGTTCAGGTGTCATCCCAATTTTACTAGCAACGAGGGGAGAAATATATGATAAAGTAGACCCCGGATCAATCAATGCATATATGGCTCTAGAAAAGACCAATAATGTACCTGCGACCACATTTGGCGACGCCTCCTGATCCTGTCGGCTAGCCAATGCATAAATGCGGTTCGAAGGACCGCTAGAGTCAGAAACCCCGCCACGGCCTCTACCGCGGCTCGCTGGTGCTGGCATACCTCGCCCCGCAGGGCACATAGCTGAAGGAGTAGAAGACGAACCAGTAGCTGATCTCGTCGGCTGAGCTGCACCACCAGAACCACCCGCCAACGGACAGTCTCTCATAATATGGCCCTGGCGGCCGCAAGAAAAACAGGCACCTGTGGCCCTATAACACTCTCCTGGGTGCAACCTCCCACAATAAGAACACCGGGGCATGGGTGGCCTAGACTGACTGGGACCCCTGCTCGTCTGCGAACCCGAGGCTCCGAAACTCTGGCCCGCTCCAGAACACCCTGTACTGCCAAACCGTCTACCTGTAGACTGTGTACTCCGGCCTGACGGAGGAGGATATCTACTGGACCGCTGTTGCTGAGGCTGCCCGCCTCGAGACTCTCCAGAATACCCAGCTGACCTAGCCCGCTTGGGCAGTCTCCTATCACGATCTCTGCTCGATTGGTCCTCTCTATGTCGGTCCTCCATCCCTTGTGCATAAGCCTGTAACCGGGAAATGTCCATACCAGTCTGCGATGCCATCGCCATACAGCTGTCAATCAAATAGCGATCCAGCCCTATCACATACCGGTGCATCTGATCAGGCATCTCAGCTACTATGGCAGGTGCATATCTAGCCAGAGAATCAAACTCCAAGTTGTACTCTCGGACACTCCTGCCTCTCTGCCGCAGCTGCAGATATCTATCAACTCTCGCCCGCCGCAACTCCGGGGGAAAAACGTGGCCGAGAAAGGTGGCTACAAACTCATCCCATACGGTCGGTGGAGCATCCTCGCCTCTGGACAGCTCCCAAGACTCGTACCAATTAATCGCAACATCTCGCAATCTGTGTGAAGCTAACTCGACAGACTCGGTCTCAGAAGCCCTGACCAGTCTCAACGAACGCTGCATCTGTCGAATGAAATCCTGGGAGTCCTCCTCGGGCTTTGACCCGTAAAACTTCGGGGGACCACAAGTCAAGAAATCCCGAACCCTCAGACTGTCACGTCTGTCCATATCATCACCCCCTAGCCCGCGTCTGTGAGCCTGTCCTGCTACCAATGTCGTCAACAACTGAACAACCTCTCTCATCGCCCTGTCCTCCGCCCCTGGCTGAGGAACTGGAGGCTCGGGCGCTGGAGCCTCTGGAGCTACTGGTGGAGCCGCTTCAGGCTCCTCTGATGATGATGGCGTAGCAGACCCCGCTGACTGCGGCGCAATATCTGGCATAGTCTGAACACTAGCCCGAGTAACCCTCTGTATCTGGCTGGTCTCTCCTGCCACTGCTTTGCCCTTCTGGGCAGCCGTCGTCTTCTTCGGAGGCATCACTGTAAACATAACAATTGGTCAGAAGAGATCATCCTAATAGCACAGCTCTATCGCACGATCTAAGATCCAAAGATAAGTAACACCCTAAATTTCCTGTAGCCTCCTGTTTATAGATGTGGTGCACAACACACTGATAAACACGACTCTACTAGACACGGCCTGTAGACATTCCGAGGACAAACCGCTCTGATACCACTTCTGTCACGACCCAGCCCCGTGGGCCGCGACTGGTGCCCTATTTGGACACCCAAACAGACTTACGTACCAGATCGACATATCAAAAGTTTATTCAAATTTAACATGCGTCATTTTAAGCAAATACTGAAAACAAATATCATCTTAAGCGGTCGCCCGTATAGAAATATCATATCCAAATCCGATAGATTGGCGGAATACACATCGCCAGATATATACACACATATACAGACAAATGGGCCGTTTTGGCCATAATAGCAAACGGGACCGCATTAAGACGCAGATCATAATCACAAACGAACAAACATGACCCATGACCCACAAATATGACTACAGGCCTCTACAAACCATGACAGAAACATATGACGGGACAGGGCCCCGCCGTACCCAAATAGTCATATATATATATATATACAGAACATGCATAACAGAAGATATGTACCAAAAATATGAGCTCCGGATCAAAAAGGAGTACTCCAAGTGGCAGAATATGTATCCTATACCGGAGGATCACCAAAACGAGTGTCCGTACCTGCGGGCATGAAACGCAACCCCCGAAGAAAGGGGGTCAGTACGGAATATGTACTGAGTATGCAAAGCATGAAATACAAAAATCTGAATCATAACTGAAGTGTGGAGTACAGAATATGGATACAGAATCGGTATATCAAAACCTGTGCTGAAAATGTATATGTATATCATGCAAATAAAAATCAGGCACAGGGCTTAGGAACGTGGTCGCCACTCCGACGCTGGCGCCACAACACATCATACTTCAGAAAGTTTCAAATCTCTGTACGATCTCCGAACATATCATATCATCAGAACATATCGCATCATCAGAACACATCATATGCCATGTCACATCATAACGCCGTATATAAGCGGTACCCGGCCCTACGGCGAGGTCTCGGGAACCGTAACACATCATACTGCCGAATATCACATAGTGCGCACGATCACAAAACCGGCCCGGGATCCGGCGAACGATATCATAGTAGTAGGCACGAGCGGAGTAGTACGAAAACCATATGCACATACATATTTAAATGAATTCCAAGACTCGACGAATAAATACATATACATACTGATATTAGAAGGCTCAAAGTAAGCATCGAGTCCATCGGAATTAGTATACAAAAGTTACGAACTTTCAAATTACAGAACTTTCGAAAAAAACATCATAAGTCATTTTCTGAAAATTTAGTATCTTTCATATTGAGGAACTTTCAAATAACATTATAGGGTACTTCAAACGGAGCCTTAGGATCATATGCACATATCCAAAATATACATATCCAAACTTAGGCCATATCAAATATTTTTCAAACCACATCCGGAAACGTATCGGCTAGTGCTCCAAACATAATAGGCATGTGTCAAGTCATATAGAATAATTCATGGAAATCAAAGACATAGGCCATCCTAGTGGCTCTAGGAGTAGAATATTTCTTTAGAGCATACATATATGTCATTCGTTTATTGCATAAAGGTCATGCCAAAAAGGAAGAACGGTAAGCTTTACATACCTCGATCGCTCACTACCAAATCTCGATCACTCGCCAAACAAATCCCGACTCAAGTCTCGGGCTCTCCAATATCTACAATAATATTATCAATTACCCAAAAATTAGCTACAAGTACTTAGAATTTTAATTCTAATTAGTATTTGTCTACCGAAATTTCGGCAGCATCTCCCCTGTAAATTCAACATCCCCGAGAATTAAACTCGGCCAAATTCATCAACAACCATACCAACAATACTAACAACCATACCCACAATACCAACAACCATACCAATAACATCAAAAACCACTTCAAAACACATTCTAACATTAGTAACCTTCCTTTCAACATAATTCATCAACATTCAATTCAACTACGAATTTTTCAAGCTAATATCGACAATTACCCACTCACTACCAATTTAAGATCATTCAAGTGCAATTCAAAAGCAATTCATACCCTTCTACAAAATATACAAAAATCCCACCAAGACTAGAATTCATCCGAAATCTCCAACCGTCGACACAACATTCACAACACATTTTTCATCTTTCAATTTCATCAACAACAACCACAATTTGCACTTCAACAATTCCATTCCCATAATTACATAAACTATAATAAAATCACATACTTTCCGACAACAACTTAACAACAAATTTTTCATGCTAACTAGAACCATTAATCTTCCATTTACATCACAAGGCCACAACAACATAATTTACATACTAAACAAATTCAATTCATCTCCCTTCAAAAAAGGCACCACACGGCCACAACCTACACACACACACTCACACAGCTCACACACCACACACAACATCTCCATATTTTTCATTAAATTCTACTCACTATAACAATATAAATTTTCCATAAGAAAAGAGTAGAATTCTTACCTTTCCCAATTTTTCCACTTGATAAAAAAATTACTCTCTTGCCTCCAAATTTGTATCACATTGAAGAGGGTTTCCAACTTAATGGGAATTCTAGAAAGTTAAGATTTTTGGATCAAAGTTGATGGGCAATTTTTTTTTCTTTCTCCTTCAATGGCCGAATGGCCTCTTGTGGTGCTCTCTCTCTCTCTCTCTCTCTCTCTCTCTCTCTCTTTTTGTGTTCTTGAAGGTTCTAGTTTGTGAATGAATGGTCCCTTCCTCTATTTTATTCCATGGGTTTTAATTGTTTATGGGCTTGGGCCCCTTTTTGATGGGTATGACCGGCCACCACTCAATATTGGGCCTCTTGTTTTCTTTTCTTTTTTTTTCATTTTTCAAGCCCAATTTCTTTTGGTCCATATTTCGTAATCCACGAAACTAATTTCCGAAATTTCAATTTTTGCCCTTAGCCTTCCTCGATATTTCTACATCAACATTTCATGGACAACACACATATTAAATAAAAATCAAAATATGGCCTTACTTCTTACAAGTAAAAATTATTTCGAATTTTCCGAACATGCAAAAATGCGGGATGTAACAGTAAGTAAATGACCACGACAATCCAACTAATAGAAAAGAGGAGCGGTTGGAGAATTACTTCAAAAAATCCCAAAATACCATTATCAACTCACGAGGGTAAAACCTCAAATTAAGGGTGAAATCACACTACTCATACTCTTATTAGTCATTATCCTTAATTTCATGGAGTTCTAACCACAATTGGTCCTTTAATTTCATCAATTAATCCAAAACCACCAATTTACTAAGAGCCCTAAATTCATGAACTGACTCTAGAATCCAATAGAGATTCAATCCTAGAATCTATTAATCCAAAATTATAGATGATAGAATCAGCAATTTGAACAACAATTATCTGTTACACCTTTGAAATTTCGTGACGTTTGCCTTATGGGTGAACCAACGCAAGCCTAAAGTGGACATGAAGCCATCATAAGGTTAGGAAGGATATTGGATGATATTAAGTGTACACCTTAAGGGTTCAGAGTTATATGAAGTGGTGGAAATAGGTTTGTTGCAGAAATTAGAGTCGGAGTCATGTTTGGGAAGATTATGTAGCATGTGAGTTATATAATGCTTAGAATTACCTTGCGGAGAATCTATAGGTACCCTTAGATGGTTAATGAAGTTTTATACAAGTTCCAAGAAGGTTCCATAAAGATTGGAGGTCAAACGAATCCAAAAGAACGTGATTTCGCGAAACCGGAGAAATTGGGGCAGTATGCGGTCGCATACTGAGTATGTTGAGCTGCATGCTGGCCTCCAACTCCCCATTTTGGATGCAATCACTGGCCAACCTCACCCTCAAGTGGCGGAGGGAGCATGCGGCTGTATACTCAATAAGCTAGGCCGCATACTCACCGCAAAGTGGAGCGGGGTGCCAATTTTACCACCTTTTTAAATCCCAAGAGACCTCATTTTCATTCCAACTTCCCATAGTTATTTCCCTACACTTTTAAAGGCTTCTTAAGAGTTATTCAAGGTTCCCTATTGTCACACCCTAACCTTACTATGGTGTGATGGGCACCCGACCCCAAATTCGGAGCCGAGCGAACCCGCTGACTCTTATTACATACATAATCTCTTGGACTTTTAACTTAAATAGAATGAAATACATAACAGGAACTTTCAGACAAATCTCTTTGGTCATTCTCAAGTCAAACAAAATCTATAATCATATGGAATTTATATTATAACACAGAATGACACATCGGCTGATGGAGCCGCTTACAAAACCGACACCTATACCCACGACTCTGTCTGCAAAGTCTCTAATATTAATCAGAAATCATAGCACATATACTCTGACTCGGCAGCACTCCAGGAGCAAGTGGAGCTTGCCAATGCCGCTGGAACATCTTCTATATTGGCTTCTACTCATCTGGGTGTACCTGCGTGGCATGAAACGCAGCCTCCGAAGAAAGGGGGTCAGTACGGAAAATGTACTGAGCATGTAAGGCAAGAATCACAGTAAAAGAATCATAACTGATATAAGGGGTGCAGAAACATATACAATGTCCAGAATACCAAAACTCTTTCCTTTAAAACATTAATCATGCATATTATTATCACTTAGCGTACCCGGCCCGTTATGGGACTCGGTGGATAAAATCATTTCGTCATACTGTCATATCATCATGCATGCATATACATATACATATATATACCGTACCCGACCCTTTAGTGAGGGACTCGGTGAATGAAGTCATGCCGTATCCGGCCCATTAAGGGACTCGGTGGATAGAATCACGCATATGAACATCATATATCATATACATACCGTACCCGGCCCTCTAGTGAGGGCCTCGGTGAATCAAATCATCATATGCCCTCCTGGACACCATAACATATCATCATCTCATCAGATCATCATATATACATATACCGTACCCGACCCTCTAGTGAGGGACTCGATGAACAATGCAGTGGAGTGCGCACGATAACATACCCGGCTCGGAACTCAGTGAAAGACATATTGAGGCGTGCACGAGCAGAGTAGTGAGAACTATATGCATATAAATCAAGACTCGATAGATAAGTATACTTACCGACACCTGAAGGCTCAGAAACAAGTTTCGGGTCAATCCGACTTAATATAAGAAAGTTATGAGCGTTTGAAGTACAGAACCTTCTACGGACGTTTCAGAAGCCATTTTTGGAAAATTCAAAGCAACAATCATATCAAGTACCTTTCGGGTATCGTTATGGATCAAATCAAATAAAGCTTTTGGAACCATATGTACGTATCAAAATATATCAAAGACTTAGTGGAATAATCGAACGTGCTAGCATTTGAAAATCAAAACTTTAGTCATATCAATTATCTTTCAAATGCCATTCGGAAACATATCAAATAGAACTTCGAACATCATGGATACACATCAAAACCATATGAAATAGCTTATAGAAGTCAAGAATATTAGCCATCCTAGTGGCTCTAAGAATAGGAGTTTCTTTGGAATCATATACATATCGTCTGTTCGTTTCACAAAGATCTCACAAAGATCATGCCAAAAGAAATAAAGGGTAAGCCTTACATACCTATTTCACGTCCTATTGGCTACGCTTATTTATCCAAGCTTGCTAGTCTACATTCAAAAGAATTCACATAATCATTAGATTCGTCGTCATACACTTGCCTTAGTCTTTCAAATAAGTTCATTTATAATCTGCCGAAATTTCGGCAGCATTTCCCCTGTAAATACACCATCCCCGAGAATCTAACTCGGCCAATTTATCAACAACAATCCGAGAATTCAACTCGGCCAAATTATCAACAACAATACCAACTCAATTCGACGGCATTTCGTTTTTATTCAACTCAATCACATATATTCAAACTAACCCCAATGATCCCACATTCAAGTATTTATCCGAAATCATTCTAACATGATTCAATAATACTTCAAACAATTCACATAAAATGCACAACAACCCAATCAACATACTACTTCACCCGAAACCTTCCAAATTCCACAAGAACACTAACAACACATTTCCTTTCTTCCAAATTCATAAACTACACCAACAATCTATACTTTAGCAATATCATTCATACAAATGTAAGAAACCATACTAGTGTCACATTAACTCATTCAATAATCCCACAACAACTAAAAATTCATTTCAAGTCATCAAACCTTCATTCTCTTCATGAAATCCACAACAACAACAATCAAACTACTAAATAAAATTCAATGCATCACATCCTACCATCATCACTCTTATTCGGCCATAGCATACACATACCTATTTCATGAATTTCATTCATTTTTCAATACTACAACATGCATAAATCATTCCTAACACAAGTAAAAGAGGATTGAACACATACCTTTCTCCACACATCTTCTTCCTTGGCTAGAGTCCACAACTCGCACAACGAATACTTTGCTCACTCCAACAATTACTCCATGTTAAAGAGGACTTTCCAATTAGTTGGAATACTAGAAGAAATAATTTTTTTTGATCAATTTCCATAGAGCCAAATTTGGCCAACCACGGCCGAATATGAAGCTCTTTTTTTTTCTTCTCTAGGTTTCTTAAGTCATAAAAGATGAAATTGTCTAGAATTTCTTCCACTTGGTCATATATATATTTAGTCCCATCAAATAGAATGTGGACACATGTCCTCTTTCTTGAAGTTTCTTAAATTAAAATAAGGATGACTAATTTATCTCATTTTGTCATCACTTTTCCATATTTATTTATATATTTATGCCACACGGCCAAGAGGGGCTTGGCTAGAACCTTCTTGAACTTTTGCGAAATTCCCGTTTTGCCCCTAGCCTTCCTCAATATTACCGTGAACGATTTTGTGAATTTCCCTTTTTATCCTTAGCCTTTCTCAATATTTCCATGCCAATAATATTCATAAATAATATTCACAAACAACTTGTGTATTAAACAAGATCAAAAAATAGCCTTGCCCTTAGCTTCTGGCAATTATCCTTAATTATCCGAACGTACAAAATATGGGCTATAACATCCCCCCCCCCCCCCCTCTTAGAACATTCGTCCTCGAATGTTCAACTGATCTTATGGGGTCTTATAACACTTCGGGGGGTCCCTCTTATAGTTATCCTTTTCTTCATACTCATTCTTTATCTTTCACCCTATTTCCTTTATGATCGAACTCCTCGGTCTTTACATGAGTTCTCATTCCGTATCATAGGTTTTTCTAATCTGCTATGCCAACTCATTATCCTTGTACTCCCCAGATCATCCCTTCTCTGTTATTGTTTTGTTACCAAACCTTAACAGAAGCCATGTCTTTGGCATGCAATCTTCATTTGATGATTCAACATGACCACAGACTGTTCCTTGCTCTCATTTTATCTACAGTATTGCCGTCTCGCTTACCATGCTATAAATATCCATCGACCTTTAGTGTTCTCTTTTCTTCGCCCCCTGTTTCTTTATGTATTTGTCACTATCCCTTCAATCTTTCATTCTAAATATTTATCCAGAAATCTTTATGTCTTTGTTACATAATGTTTCTTTACCATTTATTATCCTTCGCAGTCCAGTTGCACTTATGGTAACTTATGACCCGAGTTCACTTAACTTCTTAATTCGCAACATCTTTGAACTCTTACTACAACTTTTTCTTTACTTCCTTCCCCCACATTTCTCGACACAAGTATACTTGTCTTTGATTTCTTTGTATTGGAGCTCGTTTCATCCATCGTTATTCTTTGTTGGCTCTTCGGTGTGGAACCCTTACAAATATGATCAAGCATCGCTTCGCGTCAATGATTCATATAATTTCATAGCGTATATTCTCACGCTCCATATAGTTAATGGTCCATGAACTATTTTCTAGTATCCGGTGGACTCTTTTATTTCATTCATAGGTAGCTGCATTCTTTCTTTCATTCAAAATTCCCAGACTACCAATTGTTGATACTTTCGTTTAACAGTCGTTGTCATCCGAAATATCCTTTGAGTCTTATCATTCCCTCCATTATCCTTTGTGAACTTAGCTTGTAACCCCCCTTTTTTTCTGCTCTTCTTATTACTCTTTAAAACATGTCGTTGCGTACTTAGGTACGACGCCCATTTGCCTAATATAAGGGATTCAAATCATGGTCTAAACATATCATAATTCATGTTGATAAGAAGCATTCTCTTAAGGTATCTTTCATTCTTTTCCTTCATGTCGGCCTCACGGTACACTCATTGTCAATTTATTTCTATCTCTTTCATATATTCTCCTGATATGCCGATATGTTTTGAACTCTGGCCCCGAGCTAATAAATTTCCTTTTCTGGCGCTTGAAAATATTGTGATCCATTTTAATCCTAATATAATATGGTCTCCCCCCCTTTAAGGGGGCTCCTTATATGCCAACAGTCCTTTTGTGAAGTCTTCGTTTTACCTTACTCCTCATCTTTCTTTCCAACTCTGTGCACAACCTATCGAAACTTCTTACCATAAGTTTTTCTTTCATCTTGCGCCTATATCATCATTCTTGTCAATATTCCCATATCTTCCTATCCACTATTAGTCGCTTTCACCCATTTAGCTCACTTACTCATGATTCTTCTTAACCACGCGTTCGCGTTGCAACTGTGCGTCCATATTTTCAAGCGTCCCGCTACTTTTGCTCTTAGCATAGAACCCTTACGGTTTACACTCTCTCTATCCTTACTCATCGAACCTTTAACTATATTTACGATGCTACGACCGAGCGGTCTTCCATGCACACCCCTTGCATTTCGTTTTGTTTCCTTTAAGATCAAACCTCTCAGACCTCACAAGAATTCTTATCCCATACCATTAATTTCCAATCAACAGTGTCGATTCATCGTTCTTGTTCTTTCCTCGATGCGTAACCGAGTTCTTACCGCCAACTCGTTAAAGTATCCTTCTTACGCCTATGGTTAGAAGTTTCCAATTGCCCTGCACCTAAACGCTCTCCTCTTCCTTCGACCAACCCATTTGTATATTTTTCCTACTTTCATCCTTAACCTCCCTTAAGTTTTTTCTTCCCCGAGCACTTTTCTTCTCTTGTTATCTGTGGCATCGGCCCTGAAGTTCGTGAAATTTTACTTTAGAAACCATATGAAATCCGTCTTATTCCCAAGTCATCCTTTTAGGAAAGAATTTCCATGTCCGAGGCAACCACATTAATATAGCTGCACCTTTTATTCCTTTATATACCTTTCAAAGGCCGGAATCTTCTAACATCGTCACAAGACTTAATCATTCTTTTCTCTTACCTTACATTCCTTGTCGCAGCCACTATTCCTTCAGTCCCACTTATTGAAATTGGTTCTCGAACCTCACACATTCCTCTTTTGTTCCATATTACCACACTTTATCCTTTTCTCTTGCCTACCTTTGAATTTATTTTTATCCAAATAGTCTCGTACTTTGCCGATAATTTCTCTCGGGGGCTTCACTCACTAAGGTTTCTTACCATTCACCTTTTTCCGACATTTTAATCTCCTTGTCTTCCATATACTCACACTCTTTCTTTTCCAAATATCGTTGTATTAAAATTTCCAATCTTAACCTGTAGTAAAAATAATAGCAGCTTACCTGGTAACACTTGTACCATTTATTTTTGCTGTCACTCGAACTTCGGTACCCTTACTTGATTAATGCATTCTTTACCGTAGCGCCGGTTGCTGGGACTCACATGTCCACCAATACAATCACATATGAGATATCATACGCATTCATATATATATAATTACTATCAACTAGCCCACAAAATACTTCCAAACGCTATTCAAGCCTATCCAAATTCCAGAACTGTGACACACTTTCTGTCTCTTTTCTAGTCTAGCCTGTCTCGTCCTATGTGGCCTTTTATGGTCTCCAACCATCCCGTATACTCTAGCTTCCCTTAGGCCACTCTAGCTTCTCATTTGTCTCTTATGTCTGGATATATAGAATTTTCTTGCACACTTCCCAAGGGGTCACCCATCCTAAGATTTCTCCCACCTTAGCACGCTTAACCTCGAAACTTCGATGGAATCCGGTGCCTTAATGCTGATATAATCGCGTCCACTTCCTCGCATGACCTTTATTACATAATCTGGAGTAAGTCGAGGTCTTACAAATTCCGAGACATTTTCGTAACACGTCCTTCCCTTTACAATTACTATTTTACCCTTTTCAATTCCCAGTGTTCACTTTTCACTTATGTGTACAACTACCCTTCGTCCCAGAATCCTAGATTCCCAATGGTAGCAAATATACCTTCACCGCCGTTACCTATGAATACTTCAGGTATCAGCCTATTCGGATTTCCACTCACCATCCTTACATAATAATTTACAGCAAAACTAATTGTCGACTTTCTCTGAATCCTCCAGCAGACCTTGTTCCTACTAAACCTCGAATACAGCCCATTTTAATCCTTCAGGCTGCTAATCATCTTTCTCACAATCGTTCTTCATGTCATGCCAAGCCCATAGCCCTCCTGAAACAACGCATCTCGCTTATCGTCTATGTACGATATTTCATTTCCACGCTTCTTCCCGTTAGGTGTCCCTAGTTAAATGACCTGATTTTGGAAATATTTCGACAGAGTCTCTTTTCCAATCCTTACTATTCAAAATCTGTACGCAGCAAATATCAACAATGCCTCACAGAGCATACAGTCATACGACATATTCCAGCCACCCAGAGCTTCCAATTCCAAGTAACAGAACAATTATATCAAGGCTTACTTCTATAACCTTCCATATCATCACTTACCTTCTTCCGTCGTACGTAAGGCTTATGTAAGAAATTTCACTTTCCTATGACTTGGTTCTATCGCACGATCTAAGACAGAAAGAAGGTCAACAATTCCTAGATGCCCCGCAGCCTCCTGTTTATAAATGTGGTCGGCTTCACACCCATAAACAGGACTCTACTGGATACGACTTTGCAGACAACCCCTAGGACGACCAGCTCTGATACCACTTTGTCACACCCTAACCTTACTAGGGTATGATGGGCACCCGACCCCAAATTCGAAGCCGAGCTAACCCGCTGACTCTTATTACATACATAATCTCTTGGACTTTTAACTCAAATAGAATGAAATACATAACAGGAACTTTCAGACAAATCTCTTTCGTCATTCTCAAGTCAAACAAAATCTATAATCATATGGAATTTATATCATAACACAGAATGACACATCGGCTGATGGAGCCGCTTACAAAACTAACACCTATATCCACGACTCTGTCTGCAAAGTCTCTAACATTAATCAGAAATCATAGCACATATACTCTGACTCGGCAGCACTCCAGGAGCAAGTGGAGCTTGCCAACGCCGCTAGAACATCTTCTATATTGGCTTCTACTCATCTGGGTGTACCTGCGCGGCATGAAACGCAGCCCCCGAAGAAAGGGGGTCAGTACGGAAAATGTACTGAGCATGTAAGGCAAGAATCACAGTAAAAGAATCATAACTGATATAAGGGGTGCAGAAACATATACAATGTCCAGAATACCAAAACTCTTGCCTTTAAAACATTAATCATGCATATTATTATCACATAGCGTACCCGGCCCGTTATGGGACTCGGTGGATAAAATCATGTCGTCATACATTCATATCATCATGCATGCATATACATATACATATATATACCGTACCCGGCCCTCTAGTGAGGGACTCGGTGAATGAAGTCATGTCGTACCCGGCCCATTAAGGGACTCGATGGATAGAATCATGCATATGAACATCATATATCATATACATACCGTACCCGGCCCTCTAGTGAGGGACTCGGTGAATCAAATCATCATATGCCCTCCTGGCCACCATAACATATCATCATCTCATCAGATCATCATATATACACATACCGTACCCGGCGCTATAGTGAGGGACTCGGTGACCAATGCAGTGGAGTGCGCACGATAACATACCCGGCCCGGGACTCGGTGAAAGACATATTGAGGCGTGCACGAGCAGAGTTGTTATATCCCGTGTCTTCACACCTTTGGAAAAAATTAGAAATAATCTTGACTTGTATGAAATAAAGTCATATGATTGCATTTAGCACATGGGTTGTTTGTGAAAGAATATTAATGTGGAAGTGTCGAGGGAGACTAAGGGCAACTTTGGAATTTTGGAAATTAGTTTCGGGAATTACAAAATTTGATTCACAAGTCATTGGACTCAAAATGGGAAATGAAATGAGGCCCAAGAAGAGATGGGGTGGCCGGCCAACTATGGCCCAAACCCAAGGCCCAAATAAATTTTCCATGTGATAAATTAACTAAGGGGACCATAGTATACTTATTATATCATCTTCATCCTTTAGAAGATTGAAGAAAGAACAAAAAAAAAAACCAAAGCAAAACAAGAGAAGAGGGTTTCGGGTTTGGTGTGGAAATTTCACTACCAAAAATCTTACTCCTAAAAATTTTCTTTTGTGGTTTTCCTACTAAATTGAGTAGCCTCTTTAACTTGGTGTAGTTGGTTTGGAGAAAGGGGGCCTTATTTCATCAAAGTGACCATATATTCAAGTGAAGAAGAGTGAGTAAAAAGGTAAGAATCTATCCCTTATTCTTGTGTTATGAAGTCTTGTTCGTGTTGTAGTATGTAGAAATGTGTTGATTTTATGAAGGAATAGAAGTTTGCAAAGTGGGCTTATGGTATATATGTATGGCCGTGTGTATGCTTGCATGATATGCCAATGATGAATTGAAATTATGTTGTATTCTAATTGTGAATGTGATGGAATTCATATTGAGAATGAAAGTTGAATAAAATTGGATGAATTGGCAAAGAGAGTATTTGGCCGTGTGGTATGGAGTTGTATGGAATGAAATGGATCAAGTTTGTGTAATGTGTTAGTTGTGTTATTATGATTCTTGCAATGCAAATGAAAGTAAAACGATATGAGTTTGCTTTGAAATGGAATGTAGAAACTTATGTCGCCTAAGTATGATTTTACGACATTATGAAAATGAAGTTATTAGGTTGCAAATTATGATGGGTGTTGATGAATTTGGAAGATGGAAACATGTTATGAATATTTCAACCAAAGATTAGAAGTTTCGGACGAGTTAGGATTTTGGCGGAAAGTTTGTATATTATGTATATCATGTGTATAATTTAAGGAAACCATATGAAACGCTTGTAATCTATGTTGGGATGGTCTAGTTTGGTAATGTATGTGAAATCATTGAAATTGGTTGGAAATTGAAGTTGAAATGAAGGTTATGGCATTATGTCGGCAAGTAGAACTAGTTGTGCCATATTGTGTTTCTAGTGTTTGTTGTTGATGTTGATGTTGTTGTTTGGGTTGTTGTTGATGATTGTGAGCCGAGTTGAATTCTCGGGGGTGCTATATGTATAGGGGAAGTGCTGCCGAAATTTCGGTAGACAAATAAGAGTTGAATTGAATTTGTAGCATCTATAACTTACAATTGGTAAACTTGACCATTTGCAGATTTTTGACGAAACGGGAAGTGAGTTTGGAAAGGCGTAAGGAACTTGAAAGGTATGTAGAGCTACCCCGATCCTTATTTTGGCATGTCTAAGTGTTTTAGGATCGGATTCGGGCCTCAAAAGACCTTCTTGGCCATCGGAATCCGTAAGAGAAAATCTCAGTTTTTCCTTCAGTAGAATTGAACCATTTTGATATGCTTTTCCTGAAATTATGCAAACTTTCTCTAAACTCCTTGAAAAGCTATAGAATGTCCGTAGAACCTTTATAGGTGACCCCATAAGCTTAAAGGGCGTAATTTGAGCCCACCGCCTTGCTTGTTCCGAGGTGGGCCCGCTATTCCCGGTTTTGCCCTTAATGTACTAAAGTCCCCTTTTTTTTGAACGATTTTTGAAAGAAATGTTTCGACTACCCTTTTAATTACCTAACTAATATGGTTTTAAATATTCCATTAAGTTTGATAAATTGTTTTGATACTCGAAACTCATTTACTATGATTCCTTCCGACTTCATCGGATCGGTTTGTCTTTGATATGCCTCATCGAGTCTATGGAAACATTTATGATATTTTACTTGCATTAGTTTCTCACGACTCTATTCGTGGATGCCCCAAATGTTTCCCACACTGAGCCCGGGCCAGGATATGTTGTCAAGCGTAATCCCCTGCATTGTTCGCCGTGCCTCGATGTGAGGGGGCAGGTATATGCGTACATGGGTTTGTGGAGTATGCTGTGCCATGTACGTTTGTTCTGATATGATTTACTATAGCCATCTGATATGACATATTATGTTACGGGGTTATGCCCCTATTCTGATTCTTCTGTGTTGTGGCACCAGCATCGGGAGGGTGGCCACGTTCTGTCTGCCGAGTCCCTTGGCAGGGGCCGGATTTGATATGACATATGTTCTGTACACACTCTGCATGTTTTGGAAATATGTATCTGATACTTTGGATTTTCCGTTTACTTTTGGTATGTTCTGCACCAGTTCTAATTTGGTTTCTGCAACTCAGGCTTTACATATTCAGTACATATTTCGTACTGACCCCCTTTCTTCGGGGGCTGCATTTTCATTCCGCGCAGGTACCGACGACAGGTTCGCTGATCCGTCTGCTTAGGATCTCATTCTGCTATTTTTGGAGCGCTCTTTTATTCAGAACCATCTTTTGGTATAGTCTGTCACTTCTATATATGTATATTTCTCGTTCATGGGTACGGCGGGGCCCTGTCCCGTCATATGATTCTGTCGGTCTGTTAGAGGTCTGTGGACATGTTTGTGGGTTGGGACCTTTCTGTACAGAGATGTGTATGTGTTGTGTTTGGGCGATCCCCTTCGCCGCGGCGGCCGGTCCGCATATATTTAGATGTTGCTTTGTTGGCCCTGTGAGGCCTTTGTTGGTATTTTCTGCGTGTAGGGTATTTGGGATAGTCCGTAAAACAAAGGAAACTCTGCCGAAATTTTTCTAAAAATTAGCTAAATTTGAAATAAAGCCTTGTCGGCTTCTGCCATATACTAGAATGCGTTTGAGTGCCCAGATCGGGCACTAGTCATGGCCTACGGGGTTGGGTCGTTACAAGAGTAGTGAGAACTATATGCATATAAATCAAGACTTGATAGATAAGTATACTTACCGACACCTGAAGGCTCAGAAACAAGTTTCGGGTCAATCCGACTTAGTATAAGAAAGTTATGAGCGTTTGAAGTACAAAACCTTCTACGGACGTTTCAGAAGCCATTTTTGGAAAATCAAAGCAACAATCATATCAAGTACCTTTCGGGTATCGTTATGGATCAAATCAAATAGAGCTTTTGGAACCATATGTACGTATCAAAATATATCAAAGACTCAATGGAATAATCGAACGTGCTAGCATTTGAAAATCAAAACTTTAGTCATATCAATTATCTTTCGAATGCCATTCGGAAACATATCAAATAGAACTTCGGACATCATGGATACGCATCAAAACCATATGAAATAACTTATGGAAGTCAAGAATATTAGCCATCCTAGTGGCTCTAAGAATAGGAGTTTCTTTGGAATCATATACATATCGTTTGTTCGTTTCACAAAGATCATGCCAAAAGAAAGAAAGGGTAAGCCTTACATACCTGTTTCACGTCCTATTGGCTACGCTTATTTATCCAAGCTTGCTAGTCTACATTCAAAAGAATTCACATAATCATTAGATTCGTCGTCATACACTTTCCTTAGTCTTTCAAATAAGTTCATTTATAATCTGCCGAAATTTCGGCAGCATTTCCCCTGTAAATACACCATCCCCGAGAATCTAACTCGGCCAATTTATCAAAAACAATCGGAGAATTCAACTCGGACAAATTATCAACAACAATACCAACAATTATATCTCCAACTTCAACAATTATTTCAAATGCATTCTAACACTAGCAATTCTTTCTACTCAATTCGACGGCATTTCGTTTTTATTCAACTCAATCCCATATATTCAAACTAACACCAATGATCCCACATTCAAGCATTTATCCGAAATCATTCTAACATGATTCAAGAATACTTCAAACAATTCACATAACATTCACAACAACCCAATCAACATACTATTTCACCCGAAACCTTCCAAATTCCACAAGAACACTAACAACACATTTCCTTTCTTCCAAATTCATAAACTACACCAACAATCTATACTTTAGCAATATCATTCATACAAATGTAAGAAACCATACTAGTGTCACATTAACTCATTCAATAATCCCACAACAACTACAAATTCATTTCAAGTCATCAAACCTTCATTCTCTTCATGAAATCCAGAACAACAACAATCAAACTACTAAATAAAATTCAATTCATCACATCCTACCATCATCACTCTTATTCGGCCATATCATACACATACCTATTTCATGAATTTCATTCATTTCTCAATACTACAACATGCATAAATCATTCCAAACACAAGTAAAAGAGGATTGAACACATACCTCTCTCCACACATCTTCTTCCTCGGCTAGAGTCCACAACTCGCACAACGAATACTTTGCTCACTCCAACAATTACTCCATGTTAAAGAGGACCTTCCAATTAGTTGGAATACTAGAAGAAATATTTTTTTTTTGATCAATTTCCATAGAGCCAAATTTGGCCAACCAGGGCCGAATATGAAGCTCTTTTTTTTTCTCCTCTAGGTTTCTTAAGTCATAAAAGATGAAATTGTCTAGAATTTCTTCCACTTGCTCATATATATATTTAGTCCCATCAAATAGAATGTGGACACATGTCCTCTTTCTTGAAGTTTCTTAAATTAAAATAAGGATGACTAATTTATCTCATTTTGTCATCACTTTTCCATATTTATATATATATTTATGCCACACGGCCAAGAGGGGCTTTGCTAGAACCTTCTTGAACTTTTGCGAAATTCCCGTTTTGCCCCTAGCCTTCCTCAATATTACCGTGAACGATTTTGTGAATTTCCCTTTTTACCCTTAGCCTTTCTCAATATTTCCATGCCAATAATATTCATAAATAATATTCATAAACAACTTGTGTATTAAACAAGATCAAAATATAGCCTTGCCCTTAGTTTCTGGCAATTATCCTGAATTATCCGAACGTACAAAATATGGGCTATAACACCTATCACTCCATACCTTTCCATATCATCAAGAGGGAAGAACAACATAAAAACTCAAAGGTAATCCAAGGAAGGTGATTGTTCTTGTTTCCCTTTCAAAGTTGTGATGAACTTGATCTTGGAGGGAGTTGAGGGAGGTGGAGTTCTTCTACTATAAGGTATGTTCTTCATCTTACTCATATGGTTGGGTTGATTTAAAGGTTTAGTAGCCCCTAGAAAGGAAAATAATTAAAGTGGAGAAGCTATAGGTGTTGAAGTGAAGAAGATGAATTTGAAAAAGGGATTTTGGATAAATTTGAGATTAAATTGATTGTAACATCTCAATTATGATATTGTGGATGTCCTTATTGTTATTGGGGGTTGTCTTATAATATGGTGGAAGTCAATAAAATAGGGGAAGTGCTGTTGTCACGACCCGACTAGGGGCCATGAGGGGTACCCGGGGCTAACCACCGAGCACCACTCATTCTACTACTCATCATACTCATTAAGCGTACATTAATTAATTTATACTCAAATCATGGGAAAACCATTTTTCATTTGGAAACGAAATTACCTTTATATACATAAGCCCTTCGGCTATCAAAATAATATATATATATATACAATAAGGACATCATCAGACCATGCAACTCACACATACGTATCTACGAGCCTCTACTAGAGTACTAGACATATGGACGGGACAGGACCCCGTCGTGCCCAAAACATATATGTACACAAAAAAGTGAATCAATGGCACCTCCGGAATAATGGAGTGCTCTCAAAAGTATGCTTATCGGCTTCTACAAATCTGGGTCGCCTCCCTGTCTACCTGTGGGCGTGAACACATCGTCCAAAGAAAATGGACGTCAGTACGAATATTCTACTGAGTATGTAAGGCATGAATGAAATGAACATAATAGAGAAATCATAAGACATAAGATGAAGATATAACCTGCGTATCTTTTATGGGTGGATACCTTTCATGCTTATAACATATATTATATAATCATAGTACATGTATCATCATAGCGCATACCTCGTCGTATCATATATATATATATCGTAGTATCTTATCTGCTCATACACATTAAACATTATCTGTATTAGGCCACGTAGTGGATCGACAATATCCGTATTCGGCCACGTAGTGGCTCGACAATATCACATGCATGTCTCCCGTACCCAGCCGTAACAAGGCTCGGTATATCTCATCATCATCATTGCCATCACATACATCTCATAAGGTTATCATAACTTTCCATAAAGCATGCATTTGAATTTCAAGACAACCTATGAAAATCATATCATATTCGTAGCATGAACTTCGTAAAAATATCGTATGATAGGCTTTATAATCTCTAAAATTAGGCTCATTGTCACGACCCAGCCCCGTGGGCCGCGACTGGCACCCTACCTGGGTACCCAGACCAAATCGCATATTCATTTCCGAATCCAACTTATTTCAGAATTTTTCAAAAGTTATATCAAACATAATTTATATCGAAAATACGTCTTAAGCGGTCGTATCAAATCAAACTCAAACAAAGCGGCGGAAATAGGCATCGCCGGTCAAAATGCAAATATATACAGAAGGGCCATTTGGGGCCATCATATCAAACAGACCGCTTTAAGACCCGAAAACAAAATCAGACAACATACACATAGGACCCTCGCCCCACAAATATGACTACAGGCCTCTACGAATTCAAAACATAACATATGGCGAGACAGGGCCCCGCCGTACCCAAACTGTCAAATATACAAAGAATATACAGAGTAGAGGAATCTGTACCAAGAGTGGACTCCGGACCCAGTAAGAGTACTCCGAAAGCAAGAAGTGAAGCCTACTGCGGAGGATCACCGATGTCTGCACCTGCGAGCATAAAACGCAGCCCCCGGAGAAAGGGGGTCAGTACGGAATATGTACTGAGTATGCAAAGCACGGAGTACAGAAATATGAATCAAAATCGAAAGCAAATCAGATGTCAAAGTGGGGTACAAACTGGTATGTCAAAGTCTGTATCGAAATCATATACGTATATAGTATGCAAGTAAAATCATGCAAACGCTTAAGAACGTGGTCGCCACTCCGACGCTGGCGCCACACACAGCATAACACCGGAAGGTTTCAAATCTCCGTACATCCCCGAACATAATCATAATCATCGGTGAGCGTATCGCATCCCGAGCCATATCACAGCATAACTCCAAACGGAACCGGGCCCTATGGCGAAGCCTCGGGAACCGTAACACAGCATACTGCCGAATTTATCATACAGCGCACGAATCAAAACCGGCCCGGGAACCGGTGAACGAAGTCATACTAAGGCACGAGCGGAGTCGTGAGCAAACAAATGCAAATCGTATTTCAAAATAGTCTTTCAAAGCAAAGTGAACTCATAAGTCATTTTTTTAAATACAAGTAGTCGAGTACTTAGCCGACATAAAGTTTCATTTTGCAAAACGTTTCCAAAATGGTCCATATAGTTCAGAACATAGATTAGCGCATCGAATAGTCCAAACATACCCCGTAGGAGGATGTTCCAAAGATCAGAAGTAGTACGTTCAACTTGTTCTCAAAGGTGGCCCGAAGGGCAAATCGGGCATTTTTTGGGGTAGCGGACCCACCTCGAGTTGAAATGAGGTGACGAACATATCTTTATGAGCAGTTATATGCCAAGGGTCATACATAATCATTTCTAGGTTACCCGACCACATTTCGATAGGTCTCGGACGAATAGTGGCATTCTAGCCAAATTGGAGCCCTTAAGCTTCAATAGAATTGAATGAATAGTAACTTTTCTGTGGATCGAGTTTCGAGGAGCAGAAATACTCCGGAAGGTCTCATATTCAACTAACACACTAAGATATGCCAAATAAAGAATTGGGAAGCTTTACATACCTCACAGACGTCGTAAGCTCTTCCAAATGTCTCGTCCCGTTTCGTCAAAAATCTGCAAATGGTCAAAGTTACCAAATGAGATCCTTAGGCTTTGAAATGCCTTTAACTCCATGATTGCCTACCGAAATTTCGGCAGCACTTCCCCTATAAATCTAACATCCCCGAGGCGTAGCTCGGCTCCTATTTCATCCACTACAACAGCCCACATATCAACAACCAAAACAAACAACAATAACACCATTCTAGTTTCAAAGTTTTACATGATTTCTTAAGTTGGCAACTTTTCATTCAAACCTTCACAACTCCAATTCTATATCTACATAATGGTATGCATTCCCACATTCAAACTTGGGAATTTTCTTTTCTTTCTCCTAAGTGGTTCGGCCGAATGCCCTTTTTGGGTGTTCTTGACTTATGATTTTTTTTTTAATACAACTAAGTGTACTCTCATATATATCTATTTAGGGGTCATGTGCATAGCACATGACCCTTTTAAAAATGGGTTTGGGCCAATGACATGGCCGGATCCCCTCTTCCATTGTTGGGCCTCAATAGCATTTTTGGTTTCTTGGCCCAATGCTTAAAAAGTCCCGTTTTGTAATTCCCGAAACTAATCTTCGAAGTTCCAAGTTTATCCTCGGACCTTCCCGGTGTCTTAACATTAAAGATTACATAACCAACATAGTCATATTCCCACAAATTAATTTATGTCCTTCTAACACCCGAGTCATAGCTATCTCCCGATTTGCAATTATGCGAAAACGTGGGACATAACATTCTCCCCCCCTTAAGAACATTCGTCCCCGAATGTTAAGTTAATCTTATAAGGTCTTTTGATCAAGGCAGGAGTGCCCCTTTTTATTAATGACATACATAGTTCATTTTATCAATCAACACAACAAACTGAAAAAGAAATTAGATTACCTGTGGATGTCGGAAACAGGTGGGGATATTTCTTCTTCATCTCGTCCTCCGCCTCCCAAGTCATCTCCTCCCGATTATTGTTGCGCCATAGGACTTTGACGGAGGGCACTTCTTTAGTGCGTAGTCTCCGCACCTGTCGATCCAGAATAGATATAGGCTGCTCGTCATAAGATAACTGCTCCGTCACCTGAATGTCATCTACTGGGAATATCCTGGCAGGATCACCAATACATTTCCGCAACATAGACACATGAAACACCGGGTGTACGGCCTCCAAGTCGGATGGTAAGTCTAGCTCATAGGCTACCTCGCCTATCTTTCGCACGATCTGATACGGTCCAATGTACCGGGGGCTCAACTTACCCTTTTTACCGAATCTTATGATACCCTTCATGGGCGACACCTTCAGGAATACCCAGTCGCCAATCCGGAACTCTAACGGTCGACGTCGTCTATCTGCATAAGCTTTCTGTCGACTCTGAGCAGCCAATAATCGCTCTCGAATAAGCTTTACCTTATCTACAGCTTCCTGGATCACATCTGGCCCAATCAGCTTAGTTTCGCCCACGTCAAACCAACCAATAGGAGATCTGCATTTCCTGCCATACAGGGCTTCGTACGGAGCCATCTGGATGCTGGAGTGATAACTGTTATTATAGGCAAACTCAATAAGCGGCAAATGATCATCCCAGCTGCCCCTGAAATCAATAACGCAGGCCCGCAACATATCTTCGAGCGTCTGAATAGTGCGCTCGGCCTGCCCGTCGGACTGAGGGTGAAAAGCTGTACTGAGACTCACCTGAGTCCCTAATCCCTCCTGAAATGACCTCCAGAAATTTGCTGTAAACTGGGTACCTCGGTCAGTAATAATAGATATCGGGACCCCGTGAAGTCTGACTATCTCTCTGATGTACAATCTGGCATAGTCCTCAGCCGAATAAGTAGTCCGAACCGGAAGGAAATTGGCTGATTTCGTTAGCCTGTCAACAACAACCCAGATAGAGTTGTACCTGCGTGGGGTGCGCGGTAATCCAACAACAAAATCCATATTAATCATCTCCCACTTCCAGGCTGGAATTTCCATCTCCTGTAATAATCCACCGGGCTTCTGATGCTCGATCTTGACTTGCTGACAGTTCGGGCATTGACTGACAAACTCAGCAATATCTTTCTTCATGCCGTCCCACCAATACAAACACCTGAGATCCCGATACATCTTGGTGGAACCAGGATGGACAGAATACCGGGCACAATGTGCCTCGCCCATAATCTGCCGCCGTAAGCCCGCAACATCCGGTACACAGAGCCTGCCGTCGTACAATAATACTCCTTCAGGCGAGATTTCGAACTGAGTCGTTGCTTTATTAAGGGCCACATCCCTGTACTGAATCAAAGTAGGATCCTCAAACTGGCGCTGCTTTACCTCCTGAATAATAGATGACTCAGCAACCGGGCGAACAGAAATCCCAGAATCCCCAGAATCCGCCAAACGGACTCCGAGGCTGGCCAGCTGATGAATATCACGAACCAGATCTCTCTTATCAGATGGAACATCCGCTAGGCTGCCTACAGACTTGCGGCTAAGCGCATCAGCTACCACGTTGGCTTTCCCTGGATGGTACAGAATATCAACATCGTAATCCTTTAGTAGCTCCAGCCACCTCCGCTGCCGCAAGTTTAGCTCCTTCTGCTTAAAAATATACTGAAGGCTCTTATGGTCCGTATAGATATCCACATGGACCCCATATAAATAATGCCGCCAAATCTTCAAAGCATGAATCACCGCGGCCAACTCAAGATCATGAGTGGGATAGTTCTTCTCGTGCGGTCTGAGCTGCCGGGAAGCATAGGCTATAACTCGACCGTGCTGCATCAATACACATCCTATCCCAATACCAGAGGCGTCACAATATACAACATACCCATCAGACCCCTCTGGAAGAGCCAAAACTGGCGCTGTGATCAATCTCTCCTTCAGCATGTGAAAGCTGCGCTCGCAGGCATCTGACCACTGGAATTTTGCTGCTTTCTGGGTAAGCCTCGTCAGTGGTGCTGCAATAGAAGAGAAATCCTCCACAAACCTGCGATAATACCCAGCCAATCCCAGAAAACTGCGCACCTCCGTCGGAGTAGTAGGCCTGGGCCAATTCTGCACAGCCTCAATCTTCTGCGTGTCGACCCGAATACCGTCTGCGCCGACAATATGACCCAAGAATTCCACAGAAGTCAACCAGAATTCGCATTTAGAAAATTTAGCATATAACTTCTGCTGACGGAGAATGCCAAGTACCGTCCGCAAGTGATCTGAATGCTCCTCGGCTGATCGCGAGTAAATCAGGATATCATCAATAAATACAATAACAAACATATCCAGAAAAGGCCGAAATACCCGGTTCATCAGATCCATAAACACCGCTGGAGCATTAGTCAGCCCGAAAGACATAACTCTGAACTCATAATGCCCGTACCGGGTCCTGAAAGCAGTCTTCGGGATATCAGACTCCCGTACTCGCACCTGGTGATAGCCTGAGCGCAGATCTATCTTGGAGAAGTGTCTAGCACCCTGCTGCTGATCAAACAAGTCATCAATCCGGGGAAGGGGAT
Source organism: Lycium barbarum (assembly GCF_019175385.1). NCBI lineage: Eukaryota > Viridiplantae > Streptophyta > Magnoliopsida > Solanales > Solanaceae > Lycium > Lycium barbarum. The sequence goes on along the minus strand of NC_083345.1, from coordinate 55,744,184 downwards.
ATTTATTCTTAATAGTCACCTTATTCAGTTGCCGGTAGTCAATACACATCCGCAACGACCCATCCTTCTTTCTGACAAATAATACCGGCGCTCCCCAGGGTGACGTGCTGGGCCTGATAAAACCCTTATCCAGCAAATCTTTCAGCTGCTCCTTCAACTCCTTCAACTCAGCTGGTGCCATCCTGTAGGGAGGAATAGATATAGGCTGCGTATCCGGCATCAACTCAATAGAAAAATCAATCTCCCGCTCCGGCGGAAGGCCAGGAAGCTCGTCAGGAAAAACATCTGGAAACTCACTGACGACCGGGACAGACTGAAAGGTAGGTACCTCCGCTGCAGTATCGTGCACACGAACCAAATGATAGATATAACCCTTCTGGATCATCTTCTTAGCCTTGAGGTATGAAATAAACTTACCCCTCGGCGATGCAGTAGATCCGAACCACTCTATGACTGGTTCTCCTGGAAACTGAAAACGGACCACCTTTTGCTGGCAGTCGACATTAGCATAGCAGGAAGACAACCAGTCCATACCCATAATGACGTCAAACTCGAACATGTCTAATTCTACCAAATCAGCCTTAGTGCTACGATCATAAATGGTCACAGAACAATCCCTATAGACCTGCCTCGCTATAATAAAATCCCCAACTGGCGTAGCTACCTCGAATGGCTCTATAGGCTCAGACACGATCCCAATCTTATGTCACGACCCAGCCCCGTGGGCCGCGACTGGCGCCCTACTTGGGCACCCAGACCTGGTTACATATTCCCGTTACATACAAACGATTAGCCAAAGCCAGTAAGGCTACATAAACAGACTTGGACCATTTCCAGGAAAAATTTCGGCAGAGTTTCCTCTGTTTTACGGACTACCCAGTATATCCTGCACGCAGAAAATACCAACAAAAGCCACTCAGGGCTAACAGGACAATATATATATACATATATCAAACGCGGACTGGCCGCCTCGGCGTATAGAATCGCCTAATCAAAACATGCGGACTGGCCGCCTCAGTATATGAGAATCACACAACGACCTGTTCACATAACCATACCTAAGGACCATAACCCACAACCCTGTCCACAGACCTCTATCAGACCGACAGAATCATATGGCGGGACAGGGCCCCGCCGTACCCGCACAGCCAAATATACAAAATATATACAGCAACATATGTCTATACCAGAAGTGGACTCCGAATCGAATAAGAGTACTCCGAGGAAGCAAAAAGTGGAGCCTACTGCGGAGGATCACCAAGATCTGCACCTGCGGGCATAAAGCGCAGCCCCCGGAGAGAGGGGGTCAGTACGGAATATGTACTGAGTATGTAAAGCACGGAGTACAGAAATATGAATCAAAATCGAAAGCAAATCAGATGTCAAAGTCTGTATCGAAATCATATACATATATATATAATGCAAGTAAAATCATGCAAACGTTTAAGAACGTGGTCGCCACTCCGACGCTGGCGCCACACACAGCATAACACCAGAAGGTTTCAAATCTCCGTACATCCCTGAACAAAATCATAATCATCGGTGAGCGTATCGCATCCCGAGCCATATCACAGCATAACTCCAAACGGAACCCGGCCCTATGGCGAAGCCTTGGGAACCGTAACACAGCATACTGCCGAATTATCATAAGGCGCACGAATCAAAACCGGCCCGGGAACCGGCGAACGAAGTCATAATAAGGCACGAACGGAGTCGTGAGCAAACAAATGCAAATCGTCTTTCAAAATAGTGTTTTAAAACAAAGTAAATTCATAAATGACACCATATTACAAAATAGTCGAATACTTAGTCGACATAAAGTTTCATTTCGCAAGACGTTTCCAAAATGGTCCATATAATTCAAAACGTAGGTTAGCGTATCGGATTGCCCAAACCTACCCCGTAGGAGGATGTTCCAAAGATCCGAAGTAATATGTACAAATTTATTATCAAAGGTGGCCCGAAGGGCAAATCGGGCATTTTGGGGTAGCGGGCCCACCTCGAGTCGAAGTGAGGTGGCGAACATGTTTCTACGAGCATTTATATGCCAAAGGTCATACATTATCATTCCTAGGTTACCCGACCACATTTCGATAGGTTTCGGACGAATAGTGGCATTCTAGCCAAATTGGAGCCTTTAAGCTTCAATAGAATTGAATGAATAGTAACTTTTCTGTGGATCGGGTTTCGAGGAGCAGAAATGCTCCGGAAGGTCACATATTCAACTAACACCCTAAGATATGCCTAATAAAGAATTGGGAAGCTTTACATACCTCTCAGATGTCGTAAGCTCCTCCAAAAGTTCCGTCCCGTTTCGTCAAAAATCTGCAAATGGTCAAAGTTACCAAATGAGATCCTTAGGTTTATAAATGCCTTTAACTTCATAATTGCCTACCGAAATTTCGGCAGCACTTCCCCTATAAATCTAACATCCCCGAGGCATAGCTCGGCTCCTATTTTATCCACTACAACAGCCCACATATCAACAACCAAAACAAACAACAATAACACCATTCTAGTTTCAAAGTTTTACGTGATTTCATAAGTTGACAACTTTTCATTCAAACCTTCACAACTCCAATTCTACATCCACATAGTTGTATGCATTCCCACATTCAAACTTATATAATCCCATTCTAATTACAAACCATGCCATACACGAAATTGCATAAAAATCCATTATTTTCCCAAATTCTTCAAAACATCTAAAACGCACTACGAACATTCTAACTCACGTCACTTCATTCCGAATTCATCAACATTGATATAGATTCATATCTAAAGTCTATAACACCCAAGATATACATTGATATACATAAAAATACCGAAGGTATACGCTTTCCGATAATACTCAAAATCATTTTCTCAACACCAATTTCATTCACCAATTAACCATTTACGATATAAAGGCCACAACAACACATTCTACCAACTTAAACAAGATCAATTCAAAGCAATTTCCCTATGTATGGCTCACGGCCAAACACACTACAAACACACACCCACGACTTTCTATTTACGTTAAAATTACGGGATTCTCGCCCACTTCCAATCCTTAACACATTCCTAGCAATTCTATAACATTAGAGGGGCAAGATTCTTACCTTTTACTAACTTTCCGACTTGTCGCAAACGGAATCCTTGTGCCAAACCAATTATACCACGTCGGAGAGCGTCTTGAGTACTTCTTAAATATGAGAAGAACAAGATTTTTGGATCAAACACAAGGGCTAGAAAATTTTCTTTCTCTCTTTCTCTAGCTTCGGCCGAGAGGTGTTGTTGAGGTGCTTTCTTATTTTCTTTGTGTTTTGATTCAATCCTCTTGAAAGTTCTAAGGCAAATGGATATATATCTCAATTAAGGGTCATGTGATAATCACATGACCACTTAAAATGGGGCTTGGGCCAAGCCTTGTGGCCGGCCACCCCATCTCTTTGGGCCTCAATTTTTGTTGTTCAACTTCTTGGCCCAATTCATTAAAATCCCGATTTGTAATTCCCGAAACTAATTTCCGAAACTCCAAATTTATTCTCGGCCTTCCCCGGGGTCTTGACATTAATAATTCCACAACCAACATAGTCATATTCTCAAAAATCAAATTATGTCCTTATAACACACAAGTCGTAATTATTTCTCGATTTCCAATTATACGAAAACACGGGACATAACATTCTCCCCCCCTTAAGAACATTCGTCCCCGAATGTTAAGTTAACCTTATAAGGTCTTATGATCAAGGCAGGAGTGTCCCTTTTTAATAATGACATACATAGTTCATTTTATCAATCAACACAACAAACTGAAAAAGAAATTAGATTACCTGTGGATGTCGGAAACAGGTGGGGATATTTCTTCTTCATCTCGTCCTCCGCCTCCCAAGTCATCTCCTCCCGATTATTGTTGCGCCACAGAACTTTGACGGAGGGCACTTCTTTAGTGCGTAGTCTCCGCACCTGCCGATCCAGAATAGATATAGGCTGCTCGTCATAAGATAACTGCTCCGTCACCTGAATGTCATCTACTGGGAATATCCTGGCAGGATCACCAATACATTTCCGCAACATAGACACATGAAACACCGGGTGTACGGCCTCCAAGTCGGATGGTAAGTCTAGCTCATAGGCGACCTCTCCTATCTTTCGCACGATCTGATACGGTCCAATGTACCGGGGGCTCAACTTACCCTTTTTACCGAATCTCATGACCCCCTTCATGGGCGACACCTTCAGAAATACCCAGTCGCCAATCCGGAACTCTAACGGTCGACGTCGTCTGTCTGCATAAGCTTTCTGTCGACTCTGAGCAGCCAATAATCGTTCTCGAATAAGCTTTACCTTATCTACAGCCTCCTGGATCACATCTGGCCCAATCAACTTAGTCTCGCCCACGTCAAACCAGCCAATAGGAGACCTGCATCTCCTGCCGTAAAGGGCCTCGTACGGAGCCATCTGAATGCTGGAGTGATAACTGTTATTATAGGCAAACTCAATAAGCGGCAGATGATCATCCCAGCTGCCCCTGAAATCAATAACGCAGGCCCGCAACATATCTTCGAGCGTCTGAATAGTGCGCTCGGCCTGCCCGTCGGACTGAGGGTGAAAAGCTGTACTGAGACTCACCTGAGTCCCTAACCCCTCCTGAAATGACCTCCAGAAATTTGCTGTAAACTGGGTACCTCGGTCAGTAATAATAGATATCGGGACTCCGTGAAGTCTGACTATCTCTCTGATATACAATCTGGCATAGTCCTCAGCCGAATAAGTAGTCCGAACCGGAAGGAAATGGGCTGATTTCGTCAGCCTGTCAACAACAACCCAGATAGAGTCGTACCTGCGTGGAGTGCGCGGTAATCCAACAACAAAATCCATATTAATCATCTCCCATTTCCAGGCTGGAATTTCCATCTCCTGCAATAATCCACCGGGCTTCTGATGTTCGATCTTAACTTGCTGGCAGTTCGGGCACTGACTAACAAACTCAGCAATATCTTTCTTCATGCCGTCCCACCAATACAAACACCTGAGGTCCCGATACATTTTAGTGGAACCAGGATGAACAGAATACCGTGCATTATGGGCCTCGCCCATAATCTGCCGCCGTAAGCCCGCAACATCCGGTACACAGAGCCTGCCGTCGTACAATAATACCCCTTCAGGCGAGATTTCGAACTGAGTCGTTGCTTTATTGAGGGCCACATCCCTGTACTGAATCAAAGTAGGATCCTCAATCTGGCGCTGCTTTACCTCCTGAATAATAGATGACTCAGCAATCGGGCGAACAGAAATCCCAGAATCCCCAGAATCTATCAAACGAACTCCGAGGCTGGCCAACTGATGAATATCACGAACAAGATCTCTCTTATCAGATGGAACATCAACCAGACTGCCTACGGACTTGCGGCTAAGCGCATCAGCTACCACGTTGGCTTTCCCTGGATGGTACAGAATATCAACGTCATAATCCTTTAGCAGCTCAAGCCATCTCCGCTGCCGCAAATTTAGCTCCTTCTGCTTAAAAATATACTGGAGACTCTTATGGTCCGTATAGATATCAACGTGGACCCCATATAAATAATGCCGCCAAATCTTCAAAGCATGAATCACCGCGGCCAACTCAAGATCATGAGTGGGATAGTTCTTCTCGTGCGGTCTGAGCTGCCGGGAAGCATAGGCTATAACTCGACCGTGCTGCATCAATACACATCCTATCCCAATACCAGAGGCGTCACAATATACAACATACCCATCAGACCCCTCTGGGAGAGCCAGAACTGGCGCTGTAATCAATCTCTCCTTCAGCATCTGAAAGCTGCGCTCGCAGGCATCTGACCACTGGAATTTTGCTGCCTTCTGGGTGAGCCTCGTCAGTGGTGCTGCAATAGAAGAGAAATCCTCCACAAACCTGCGATAATACCCAGCCAATCCCAGAAAACTGCGCACCTCCGTCGGAGTAGTAGGCCTGGGCCAATTCTGCACAGCCTCAATCTTCTGTGTATCGACCTGAATACCGTCTGCGCCGACAATATGACCCAAGAATGCCACTGAAGTCAACCAGAACTCGCATTTAGAAAATTTAGCATATAACTTCTGCTGACGGAGAATGCCAAGTACCGTCCTCAAATGATCTGAATGCTCCTCGGCTGATCGCGAGTAAATCAGGATATCATCAATAAACACAATAACAAACATGTCCAGGAATGGCCGAAATACCCGGTTCATCAGATCCATAAATACTGCTGGAGCATTAGTCAGCCCGAAAGACATAACTCTGAACTCATAATGCCCGTACCGAGTCCTGAAGGCAGTCTTCGGGATATCTGACTCCCGTACTCGCACCTGATGATAACCAGAACGCAGATCTATCTTTGAAAAGTGTCTAGCACCCTGCAGCTGGTCAAACAAGTCATCAATCCGGGGAAGGGGATATTTATTCTTAATAGTCACCCTATTCAGCTGCCGGTAGTCAATACACATCCGCAACGACCCATCCTTCTTTCTAACAAACAATACCGGCGCTCCCCAGGGTGATGTGCTGGGCCTGATAAAACCCTTATCCAGCAAATCTTTCAGCTGCTCCTTCAACTCCTTCAACTCAGCTGGTGCCATCCTATAGGGAGGAATAGATATAGGCTGCGTATCCGGCATCAACTCAATAGAAAAATCAATCTCCCGCTCCGGAGGAAGGCCAGGAAGCTCGTCAGGAAAAACATCTGGAAACTCACTGACGACCGGGACAGACTGAAGGGTAGGTACCTCCGCGGCGGTATCATGCACACGAACCAAATGATAGATATAACCCTTCTGAATCAACTTCTTAGCCTTGAGGTATGAAATAAACTTACCCCTCGGCGATGCAGTAGATCCGAACCACTCTATGACTGGTTCCCCTGGAAACTGAAAACGGACTACCTTTTTCTGGCAGTCGACATTAGCATAGCAGGAAGACAGCCAGTCCATACCCATAATGACGTCAAACTCGAGCATGTCTAACTCTACCAAATCAGCCTTAGTGCTACGATCATGAATGGTCACAGAACAATCCCTATAGACCTGCCTCGCTACAATAAAATCCCCAACTGGCGTAGCTACCTCGAAAGGCTCTATAGGCTCAGACACGATCCCAATCTTACTAGCAACGAGCGGGGAAATATATGATAAAGTAGAGCCAGGGTCAATCAAAGCATATACAGATCTGGAGAAAACCAGTAATGTACCTGTGACAACGTTTGGCGAAGCCTCCTGATCCTGGCGGCTGGCCAAAGCATATATGCGGTTCGAGGGACCGCTAGAACCTGAAGCGCCACCGCGGCCTCGACCGCGCCCTGCCGGTGCTGGAATACCCCGCCCTCCAGGGCGTGCAACAGATGGAACAGAGGAAGAACCGGCGGCTGACCCTGTCTGCTGAGCCGCATTACCCGAACCACTGGCCAATGGGCAGTCTCTCATAAAGTGGCCCTGACCACCACAAGTAAAACAAGCTCCCGTCGCTCGATAACACTCCCCGGGATGAGACTTCCCGCAGTGTGGACAACGGGGTCTAGGTGGTCTGGCCTGACTGGGACCCCTGGATACCTGCGAACCTGCCACTCTGGAGCTCTGACCGGCCCCAGACGGTCCCGTACTGTCGAATCTCCGGCTGCCTGACTGAGTACCCCGGCCGGAAGAAGGAAAATATCTGTCAGACTGCTGCTGCTGCTGAGGCTGCCCGCCTCGAGAATCTGCTGAATAACCCGCGGATCTAGCCCTCTTGGGCGGCCTCCTGTCTCTATCTCTGCCAGCAGGATCAGATCTGCGACGGTCCTCCATACCCATCGCATAGGCTTGAAGCCGGGAAATATCCATGTCTGCCTGCAGTGATACGGCCATACAGCTGTCTACCAAATACCGGTCCAATCCCATGACATAGCGGTGCATCCGATCGGACATATCTGCTACCACGGCCGGTGCATATCGGGCCAGAGAATCAAACTCAAGGCTATACTCGCGAACACTCCGACCCCTCTGCTGCAGACGTAAAAATCGATCAGCCCGTGCCCGCCGCAACTCTGGTGGCAAAAAGTGGCGGGTGAATGCTGTCACAAACTGATCCCAAGTGGCTGGAGGGGCACCCTCTCCCCTAGACAGCTCCCAAGTCTCATACCAGTGGGTGGCCACATCTCGAAGCCGGTGCGAAGCCAGCTCAACTGACTCAGTCTCTGAAGCCCTGACCAAGTCCAGTGAGCGTCGCATCCCCCGAATAAAGTCGTGGGGGTCCTCGTCGGGCTTAGACCCGAAGAACTCTGGAGGGCCACATAGCAGGAACTCCCGAACTCGCAGGCTGTCCCGCCTGTCATCATCATCATCATCCCTCCGCCCGCGTCTGCGAGCCTGCCCTGCTACCAGCGTAGTCAGCAACTGCACAGCCTCTCTCAGGGTCCGATCCTCCGCCCCTGGCTGAGGAGCTGGAGTCTCAGGTGCGGGTACGCGGACCTCTGGAGCTGCTGAAGGTCCTGCTCCAGGCTGTACTAGTGGGGGTGTAGCAGACCCCTCAGACTGTGGCACATCCTCAGGCAAATCATATACACGAGCCCGGGTAGCTCGCTGTGCCTGGCTAGTCTCCCCAATCCTCGCCTTGCCCTTCTGGGCTGCCGTTGCCTTCTTCGGAGGCATCACTGCAAACACGAAGGCGAGTCAGATCAAAATCATCCTAATAGCTCAGCTCTATCGCACGATCTAAGATTACAAAGAAAGTAACATCCTAAATGCCCTGTAGTTTCCCGTTTATAGATGTGGTGCACAACACATCGATAAACAAGACTCTACGAGACACGGCCTGTAGACATTCCGAGGACAAACCGCTCTGATACCACTTTTGTCACGACCCAGCCCCGTGGGCCGCGACTGGCGCCCTACTTGGGCACCCAGACCTGGTTACATATTCCCGTTACATACAAACGATTAGCCAAAGCCAGTAAGGTTACATAAACAGACTTGGACCATTTCCAGGAAAAATTTCGGCAGAGTTTCCTCTGTTTTACGGACTACCCAGTATATCCTGCACGCAGAAAATACCAACAAAAGCCACTCAGGGCTAACAGGACAATATATATATACATATATCAAACGCGGACTGGCCGCCTCGGCGTATAGAATCGCCTAATCAAAACATGCGGACTGGCCGCCTCAGTATATGAGAATCACACAACGACCTGTTCACATAACCATACCTAAGGACCATAACCCACAACCCTGTCCACAGACCTCTATCAGACCGACAGAATCATATGGCGGGACAGGGCCCCGCCGTACCCGCACAGCCAAATATACAAAATATATACAGCAACATATGTCTATACCAGAAGTGGACTCCGAATCGAATAAGAGTACTCCGAGGAAGCAAAAAGTGGAGCCTACTGCGGAGGATCACCAAGATCTGCACCTGCGGGCATAAAGCGCAGCCCCCGGAGAGAGGGGGTCAGTACGGAATATGTACTGAGTATGTAAAGCACGGAGTACAGAAATATGAATCAAAATCGAAAGCAAATCAGATGTCAAAGTCTGTATCGAAATCATATACATATATATATAATGCAAGTAAAATCATGCAAACGTTTAAGAACGTGGTCGCCACTCCGACGCTGGCGCCACACACAGCATAACACCAGAAGGTTTCAAATCTCCGTACATCCCTGAACAAAATCATAATCATCGGTGAGCGTATCGCATCCCGAGCCATATCACAGCATAACTCCAAACGGAACCCGGCCCTATGGCGAAGCCTTGGGAACCGTAACACAGCATACTGCCGAATTATCATAAGGCGCACGAATCAAAACCGGCCCGGGAACCGGCGAACGAAGTCATAATAAGGCACGAACGGAGTCGTGAGCAAACAAATGCAAATCGTCTTTCAAAATAGTGTTTTAAAACAAAGTAAATTCATAAATGACACCATATTACAAAATAGTCGAATACTTAGTCGACATAAAGTTTCATTTCGCAAGACGTTTCCAAAATGGTCCATATAATTCAAAACGTAGGTTAGCGTATCGGATTGCCCAAACCTACCCCGTAGGAGGATGTTCCAAAGATCCGAAGTAATATGTACAAATTTATTATCAAAGGTGGCCCGAAGGGCAAATCGGGCATTTTGGGGTAGCGGGCCCACCTCGAGTCGAAGTGAGGTGGCGAACATGTTTCTACGAGCATTTATATGCCAAAGGTCATACATTATCATTCCTAGGTTACCCGACCACATTTCGATAGGTTTCGGACGAATAGTGGCATTCTAGCCAAATTGGAGCCTTTAAGCTTCAATAGAATTGAATGAATAGTAACTTTTCTGTGGATCGGGTTTCGAGGAGCAGAAATGCTCCGGAAGGTCACATATTCAACTAACACCCTAAGATATGCCTAATAAAGAATTGGGAAGCTTTACATACCTCTCAGATGTCGTAAGCTCCTCCAAAAGTTCCGTCCCGTTTCGTCAAAAATCTGCAAATGGTCAAAGTTACCAAATGAGATCCTTAGGTTTATAAATGCCTTTAACTTCATAATTGCCTACCGAAATTTCGGCAGCACTTCCCCTATAAATCTAACATCCCCGAGGCATAGCTCGGCTCCTATTTTATCCACTACAACAGCCCACATATCAACAACCAAAACAAACAACAATAACACCATTCTAGTTTCAAAGTTTTACGTGATTTCATAAGTTGACAACTTTTCATTCAAACCTTCACAACTCCAATTCTACATCCACATAGTTGTATGCATTCCCACATTCAAACTTATATAATCCCATTCTAATTACAAACCATGCCATACACGAAATTGCATAAAAATCCATTATTTTCCCAAATTCTTCAAAACATCTAAAACGCACTACGAACATTCTAACTCACGTCACTTCATTCCGAATTCATCAACATTGATATAGATTCATATCTAAAGTCTATAACACCCAAGATATACATTGATATACATAAAAATACCGAAGGTATACGCTTTCCGATAATACTCAAAATCATTTTCTCAACACCAATTTCATTCACCAATTAACCATTTACGATATAAAGGCCACAACAACACATTCTACCAACTTAAACAAGATCAATTCAAAGCAATTTCCCTATGTATGGCTCACGGCCAAACACACTACAAACACACACCCACGACTTTCTATTTACGTTAAAATTACGGGATTCTCGCCCACTTCCAATCCTTAACACATTCCTAGCAATTCTATAACATTAGAGGGGCAAGATTCTTACCTTTTACTAACTTTCCGACTTGTCGCAAACGGAATCCTTGTGCCAAACCAATTATACCACGTCGGAGAGCGTCTTGAGTACTTCTTAAATATGAGAAGAACAAGATTTTTGGATCAAACACAAGGGCTAGAAAATTTTCTTTCTCTCTTTCTCTAGCTTCGGCCGAGAGGTGTTGTTGAGGTGCTTTCTTATTTTCTTTGTGTTTTGATTCAATCCTCTTGAAAGTTCTAAGGCAAATGGATATATATCTCAATTAAGGGTCATGTGATAATCACATGACCACTTAAAATGGGGCTTGGGCCAAGCCTTGTGGCCGGCCACCCCATCTCTTTGGGCCTCAATTTTTGTTGTTCAACTTCTTGGCCCAATTCATTAAAATCCCGATTTGTAATTCCCGAAACTAATTTCCGAAACTCCAAATTTATTCTCGGCCTTCCCCGGGGTCTTGACATTAATAATTCCACAACCAACATAGTCATATTCTCAAAAATCAAATTATGTCCTTATAACACACAAGTCGTAATTATTTCTCGATTTCCAATTATACGAAAACACGGGACATAACATCTTACTAGCAACGAGCGGGGAAATATATGATAAAGTAGAGCCAGGGTCAATCAATGCATATACAGATCTGGAGAAAACCAGTAATGTACCTGTGACGACGTTTGGCGAAGCCTCCTGATCCTGGCGGCTGGCCAAAGCATATATGCGGTTTGAGGGACCGCTAGAACCTGAAGCGCCACCGCGGCCTCGACCGCGTCCTGCCGGTGCTGGAATACCCCGCCCTCCAGGGCGTGCAACAGATGGAACAGAGGAAGAACCGGCGGCTGACCCTGTCTGCTGAGCCGCATTACCCGAACCACTGGCCAATGGGCAGTCTCTCATAAAGTGGCCCTGACCGCCACAAGTAAAACAAGCTCCCGTCGCTCGGTAACACTCCCCGGGATGAGACTTCCCGCAATGTGGACAACGGGGTCTAGGTGGTCTGGTCTGACTGGGACCCCTGGATACCTGCGATCCTGCCACTCTGGAGCCCTGACCGGCCCCAGACGGTCCCGTACTGTCGAATCTCCGGCTACCTGACTGAGTACCCCGGCCGGAAGGAGGAAAATATCTATCAGACTGCTGCTGCTGCTGCTGTCCGCCTCGAGAATCCCCTGAATAACCCGCGGATCTAGCCCTCTTGGGCGGCCTCCTGTCTCTATCTCTGCCAGCAGGATCAGATCTGCGACGGTCCTCCATACCCATCGCATAGGCCTGAAGCCGGGAAATATCCATGTCTGTCTGCAGTGACACGGCCATACAGCTGTCTACCAAATACCGGTCCAATCCCATAACATAGCGGTGCATCCGATCGGACATGTCTGCTACCACGGCCGGTGCATATCGGGCCAGAGAATCAAACTCAAGACTATACTCTCGAACACTCCGACCCCTCTGCTGCAGGCGTAGAAATCGATCAGCTCGTGCCCGCCGTAACTCTGGTGGCAAAAAGTGGCGGGTGAATGCTGTCACAAACTGATCCCAAGTGGCTGGAGGGGCACCCTCTCCCCTAGACAGCTCCCAAGTCTCATACCAATGAGTAGCCACATCTCGGAGCCTGTGTGAAGCCAGCTCAACTGACTCGGTCTCAGAAGCCCTGACCAAATCCAGCGAGCGTCGCATCCCCCGAATAAAGTCATGGGGGTCCTCATCGGGCTTAGACCCGAAGAACTCTCGAGGGCCACATAGCAGAAACTCCCGAACTCGCAGGCTGTCCCGCCTGTCATCATCATCATCATCCCTACGCCCGCGTCTGCGAGCCTGTCCTGCCACCAGTGTAGTCAGTAACTGCACAGCCTCCCTCAAGGTCCGATCCTCCGCCCCTGGCTGAGGAGCTGGAGTCTCAGGTGCGGGTACACGGACCTCTGGAGCTGCTGAAGGTCCTACTCCAGGCTGTACTGGTGGGGGTGTGGCAGACCCCTCAGACTGTGGCACGTCCTCCGGCAAATCATAAACACGAGCCCGGGTAGCTCGCTGTGCCTGGCTAGTCTCTCCAATCCTCGCCTTGCCCTTCTGGGCCGCCGCTGCCTTCTTCGGAGGCATCACTGCAAACACAAAGGCGAGTCAGATCGAAATCATCCTAATAGCACAGCTCTATCGCACGATCTAAGATTACAAAGAGAGTAACGTCCTAAATGCCCTGTAGCTTCCCGTTTATAGATGTGGTGCACAACACATCGATAAACAAGACTCTACGAGACACGGCCTGTAGACATTCCGAGGACAAACCGCTCTGATACCACTTTTGTCACGACCCAGCCCCGTGGGCCGCGACTGGCACCCTACCTGGGTACCCAGACCAAATCGCATATTCATTTCCGAATCCAACTTATTTCAGAATTTTTCAAAAGTTATATCAAACATAATTTATATCGAAAATACGTCTTAAGTGGTCGTATCAAATCAAACTCAAACAAAGCGGCGGAAATAGGCATCGCCGGTCAAAATGCAAATATATACAGAAGGGCCATTTGGGGCCATCATATCAAACAGACCGCTTTAAGACCCGAAAACAAAATCAGACAACATACACATAGGACCCTCGCCCCACAAATATGACTACAGGCCTCTACGAATTCAAAACATAACATATGGCGAGACAGGGCCCCGCCGTACCCAAACTGTCAAATATACAAAGAATATACAGAGTAGAGGAATCTGTACCAAGAGTGGACTCCGGACCCAGTAAGAGTACTCCGAAAGCAAGAAGTGAAGCCTACTGCGGAGGATCACCGATGTCTGCACCTGCGAGCATAAAACGCAGCCCCCGGAGAAAGGGGGTCAGTACGGAATATGTACTGAGTATGCAAAGCACGGAGTACAGAAATATGAATCAAAATCGAAAGCAAATCAGATGTCAAAGTGGGGTACAAACTGGTATGTCAAAGTCTGTATCGAAATCATATACGTATATAGTATGCAAGTAAAATCATGCAAACGCTTAAGAACGTGGTCGCCACTCCGACGCTGGCGCCACACACAGCATAACACCGGAAGGTTTCAAATCTCCGTACATCCCCGAACATAATCATAATCATCGGTGAGCGTATCGCATCCCGAGCCATATCACAGCATAACTCCAAACGGAACCGGGCCCTATGGCGAAGCCTCGGGAACCGTAACACAGCATACTGCCGAATTTATCATACAGCGCACGAATCAAAACCGGCCCGGGAACCGGTGAACGAAGTCATACTAAGGCACGAGCGGAGTCGTGAGCAAACAAATGCAAATCGTATTTCAAAATAGTCTTTCAAAGCAAAGTGAACTCATAAGTCATTTTTTTAAATACAAGTAGTCGAGTACTTAGCCGACATAAAGTTTCATTTTGCAAAACGTTTCCAAAATGGTCCATATAGTTCAGAACATAGATTAGCGCATCGAATAGTCCAAACATACCCCGTAGGAGGATGTTCCAAAGATCAGAAGTAGTACGTTCAACTTGTTCTCAAAGGTGGCCCGAAGGGCAAATCGGGCATTTTTTGGGGTAGCGGACCCACCTCGAGTTGAAATGAGGTGACGAACATATCTTTATGAGCAGTTATATGCCAAGGGTCATACATAATCATTTCTAGGTTACCCGACCACATTTCGATAGGTCTCGGACGAATAGTGGCATTCTAACCAAATTGGAGCCCTTAAGCTTCAATAGAATTGAATGAATAGTAACTTTTCTGTGGATCGGGTTTCGAGGAGCAGAAATACTCCGGAAGGTCTCATATTCAACTAACACACTAAGATATGCCAAATAAAGAATTGGGAAGCTTTACATACCTCACAGACGTCGTAAGCTCTTCCAAATGTCTCGTCCCGTTTCGTCAAAAATCTGCAAATGGTCAAAGTTACCAAATGAGATCCTTAGGCTTTGAAATGCCTTTAACTCCATGATTGCCTACCGAAATTTCGGCAGCACTTCCCCTATAAATCTAACATCCCCGAGGCGTAGCTCGGCTCCTATTTCATCCACTACAACAGCCCACATATCAACAACCAAAACAAACAACAATAACACCATTCTAGTTTCAAAGTTTTACATGATTTCTTAAGTTGGCAACTTTTCATTCAAACCTTCACAACTCCAATTCTATATCTACATAATGGTATGCATTCCCACATTCAAACTTGGGAATTTTCTTTTCTTTCTCCTAAGTGGTTCGGCCGAATGCCCTTTTTGGGTGTTCTTGACTTATGATTTTTTTTTGAATACAACTAAGTGTACTCTCATATATATCTATTTAGGGGTCATGTGCATAGCACATGACCCTTTTAAAAATGGGTTTGGGCCAATGACATGGCCGGATCCCCTCTTCCATTGTTGGGCCTCAATAGCATTTTTGGTTTCTTGGCCCAATGCTTAAAAAGTCCCGTTTTGTAATTCCCGAAACTAATCTTCGAAGTTCCAAGTTTATCCTCGGACCTCCCGGTGTCTTAACATTAAAGATTACATAACCAACATAGTCATATTCCCACAAATTAATTTATGTCCTTCTAACACCCGAGTCATAGCTATCTCCCGATTTGCAATTATGCGAAAACGTGGGACATAACACTCATCATTACCATTATTGTATCTGTAGCATACCTCTTACCTTTATCTCATATGAAACGCCCTATGAACATAGACTCAAAATTTTTCGGAACATTGGTCATAGAACATGCATTAAAGCTTATAGACAATCTATAACAATATCGGGGTGACATAAGGTCGAGAACCCCCGATAACATTATGGAGTGATCATATACATCATATCTTACCTTGAAGGAACTAACATTTTAAGGTGAGTGTACACCATGAACAACATCAAGGGATCGTAAATAGGATCATTAATTTCATAGGAATTTCGTATCATGAGCTTTAGGACTTCTAGACTTAGATTCATCATCAGTATTGTCGTGCTCGTAGCGTATCACTTTTCTTTATCTTGTATGAAGCTCTCTATAATCATAGGCTCATAATTTCCGATATGTAGAAAAATCATGGAAAGATAGAAGGATTCATGCTATAGGAGTCATGCCTTAGAAAGAAGGGACTATCCTTACATACCTCTTTCATTTAACAATTCCATCGCTTGATTATTCTCCTTTAATGCTCACATTTCCACCTTCAAGAGAATTCACATTAACATTAGCTAATCGATTATATGAATGTGCTTACTAAATCTAGAGAAAATTGGGCGGCATTTCCTTTGTTTATACTACTTTCTCCATATCATATATCAACTCCAAAACGTCAATAATAACATTCTTAATATCATCATCAATAACTTTTGCCAAATTCATCATTATCCAATCCCCACAATTTCCCCTCAAGGTCCTCCATAATCATAATCACAATACAACTTTACATTATTTCTCATCTAATGTTTCTATCATGCTCTTAACATCATTCATAACGTAATTACACTCGCAACATATCAATATTCATGATTCACTCCAAACTAGTACTCAAAAGTGACACTATTCCCACTTTCATGACCCATCTCCTATATCTTTCTACAATCCAAGCGTTTCAACTTTTCAATACCTTAAAAAACAATAAAATACCATGAAACTTACCTTAGATGGTGTAGGAATAATCCTTGAGTTGAAATATTTCTCTTGCACCAAAACCCTAGTTCACTTCCATTGATATTCCTTGGCTTGGATGAACTTTAATGTGCTTTTTACACTTAATTTTGTGGGCTTGATGAAGTGGATCTTTAGTTTCACTTGGATTCTTGTATATGAAGTGTTTGGAAGGTTCTAGAGATCTCTTGAGTCGTGGAGGAGAAATGGGAATGAAAATAATGAACTTGGGTCTCTTATTTAAAAACTTTAAATCTGTCCCGACATAATTATACCGTATAATCCCATCAGTGAGGGACCTTCACTGTGATGATTTTGCGGACCATTATATGGACCGTATAATATTATACGGACCGTATAATATTATACGGACCGTATAATCGGTCATATAATCTACCTTTTCTCGAATTTTGTTCTCGTCACTTCGTTTGATCTCAAATCCTCATGGGACCTTCTTGATACTTGTTTAACACCTCGTTAACAATCTAGGGAACATTATAACTCTTCTCCAAAACATCATTAAGCCATCATTAACTCGATACTCGTAAATCCTGCCCGACACACAACATATACCTTGCTTTCCTTAACAATTTTCGTCTCGTACCTCAAATGTCTTTGAAATCTTATTTCAAATCATCAAACGTTATTTCTTACTTATTAAAACATCATACACGTCGTGCCCTTCGTTAGTATTTTCACTGTACGTTAACGAGAAATTTTTTCGGGGTGTAACAGTTGCCCAAATTTCATTAGCTCGTAATTATGTTAGTTTGGGCTTAAGCATGTTTTTTTTTTTGGGATAAACAGTTTCCTTTCTATTCAGCCAAAATGTTCTTTACAAAACAGGCCTTGCTAACCAAGTCCTAGTCTAAGAATGACAAACTCCTATACACAGCATAACTAGCAAATTTAACAAACAAACCACATTACATCCAAACCTAACTACATGCTAAGGAACGGAGTTTAAAGATGTAAGATGGTTTTGCCAGCTAGGGAACTTGTTGCCTCTGATGTGTAAGTGGAGTGCAACCTCGCTAGCTATCCTGTCTGCACAGGTATTACCTCCTTGAAATCTGAGCTTGTTTTTATCCCTCCATATCAAATAGATAAACATACCAAAGGCATATGACACAATAGCTCAGTATCCAGTCTTCTTTTTAGCACATCTTGTTATCCATTGTATCTCATCTTGCCAAGTTGTGACAGGTTTATTTTGTCCCAACCATGTCAACAACCTGGTCCATATAGTCCTCACATAGATGCAGTAAAAAAACAGATGCCCAAACAACTCATCAGCTAACCCACAAAGACACATGTTGTAGGGACCTGAATTCCAAACTTCGGAAGCCTATCTACTGTGGGCAATCTCCTATGAACTACAAGCCATAAATTGAATCTAAATCTGGGGTGGAGGCTTGGCTGTATGATCATACTCTTCCAAGGTACCTTTGGCAGTTGAGGCTGAAGCATTTGATATAGTTTTTTGATGTTGAATTTCTCACAAGGGGTTGTAACTGTGCTAGTCTGTTGGTAAGATCACCTTGCACACACTAAAGATCAAGAATGATACTTCTAAGTCCTAAAATCTTCCTGATAACCCAGGCTGCATTCGTGGGTATAAGCACTGTCTTGACGGTTTGATTCTTTATATAAAAGGAATGTAACCATTTGATCCACAAGCAGTCTTTCTTCATAGCTATAGCCTAAAGATGCTTTGGCACAGCTGCTTTATTCCACATCTACAGATTCATTAGATTCAACCCACCAGCTAAGTGGGGCATGCATATTTTCTCCCATGACACTAATTCTTTTTTAGATATAATAGATGTGCCAGTCCAAAGGAAGGATCTACATGTAGCTTCTGTCATTTTCAATACTTTCTTGGGTAGTAAAATTAACTGAGCCCAGTAGGACTGCATCCCAAATAGGAAAACCTTTATCACTTGTAATCTACTAGAGTAAGAAAGCATTTTTGAACTCCAACAATTGATCCTGGTAATAATTTTATCTATAAGTGGCTAGCATTGAGTTATAGGCAACTTCTTGGATGCTAGAGGGACACCAAGGTATTTAAATGGCAGCTTACCTTCTGTGTACCCTAGTTCATCTAGAATATCCTGTTTCAAGTGATCATTGATGCCAGCTAAGTATATGGAGCTTTTATCTGCATTTGCTTGCAGGCTTGATGCTTGTGAGAACTTCATAAAAGCCTGCTGAAGGAGTATAATGGATGGGATATTAACTCTAATGGATGGGATATCAGCTTTGCAAAACATTAACAAATCATCAGCAAAACACACATGGATCACACCTAGTCTTTTGCACCTAGGATGGAAGTGAAACTCCTTGTTTAATGCCAGTTGTGCAAATTCCCTCTATAAATACTCCATAGCAAACACAAACAGATAGGGAGACATAGGATCTCCCTATCTGATACCCTTTTTCCTTTGAATGGTTTTGTCAGTCCACCATTTAAAGTCAAGGAATATGTGACTGTTGAAATGCACTCCATAATCCACATCACAAACTTATGAGGAAACCCAAGATCATACAAAAGTTGTTTAAAAAAATACCAGTCTAATGTGTCATATGCTTTTCTGAGGTCCACCTTGAGGACACACCTAGCTGATATGTTTTTCCTTGTGTATCCTTTGAACAGTTTATGGGTGAAGAGAATAGTATCAGTGATACTTCTTCCTTCTAAGAAAGCAGATTGAGACCCTCCTACAAGACCACCTATGACTGCTTTGATCCTGCCAGATAGAATCATTATAATGATTTTGTAGAGGGTAGTGCAGCAGGCTATAGGCCTATAATCCTTCACCTGTGTTGGTGAGGATACGCTAGGAATAAGGGTGGATGCAGTACAATTTATGGCACCATGCATCTTACCAGTGTGAAGAAAATCAAGTATTGCTTCAATCACATCATCCTTTACCTCTGTCCAGTGCTGAGTAAAAAATTCAATGGGGAAACCATCAACTTCAGGTGCCTTATCTGTTGGTATGCTTTTTATTGCTGCTAAGATCTCCTCTGCATTAACATCTCTGATCAGGTGGAGTTGTTGACTCCTTGCAAGCAAGCACCTTTTCTAATAAGTTCTGCATTAGGACAAGGTAAGGTATCAGTTGCCTCTCCCATGAGTTTAGTGAAAAACTGATAAACTGGTTCTCCATTTGGACAGGATCAATTATTTTTTCCCAAGATTCTTTGTACACAGAGTTGATAGAGTTAAGATTGGTCCTCATCTTCCATTGAGCATGAAAATATCTAATATTCGAGTCTCCACACTGTATCTAGCTGGCTCTGGACTTTTGCCTCAAAGCCTGTTTCTCAATATTACTCCACTTTTCTATTTCAAGCAATGTGTTCTTTTCTTGATCAATAAGTACTTGGCAAGTTGGCTGCCCAGCAATGCTAGATTGTACTATCTCTAGTTTCTGCCTGGCCTGAGATAGTTTGTGCTGGTATGAAGCCATATGATTATTCAGGTCCCTTAATGCTTCCTTCAACCTTTTGAGCTTTTGCCAAACTCTTCCCATAGCCTGATCATCAATTTCCTGATCCCATACCCTCTGCACAATTCCTTTAAAATCAGAGTGATTCAGTATTGTGCTATACAATTTGAAAGGTTTTGGGTGCAACTGCTAATGAGTGACAGCAGGATTACACTTTATCAAGATTGGAGAATGGTCTGATACACCTGCATTTAGGAAGTCAGCCTCTATGTGGTTCAGATTCAACAACCATTTATAGTTACCCAAGGCCCAATCAATTTTGCTATACACTCTAGCTTGCTCATCCCTATTGTTATGCCAAGTAAAGTGCCACCCAGTGCTCTTCAAAGGTGTAAGTTGCATATTATTAAGTAGATCTCTGAATCCTTGAGTTTCAGCCTGAGTAACAGGGGCCCTAATCCTATCCTCTGAATTTAATACATTGTTGAAGTCTCCACTAATCAACCACTCAAGTTGCACCTGGGAGACTATGTGTGTAAGTTTGTCCCAAAGTTATTGCCTATGCACCGGTTCATTACTTGCATAAACCACTATAAATAGGCATCTAAACTGAGTAGTTGGATTTTCCATCTCACAATGAATGAATTGATCATCAACCTCTATAATCTGCACCCTTATATGATCCTTCCATAGTAGCCAAATACGCCCATTGTAAGCCTAAGCATAATTATAGCAAGCATTCCAATTCATAGCTACCTTATTTGTGAATTTTTTGGATTGATTTTCTTTCACCCTTGTTTCTATAATTCCCATAACTTCTACCTTGTTCTTTCTCAGAAAGAGAGACATTTCCTTCTGTTTAGAAGGATTATTAAGCCCTCTTATATTCCAGGTGGATATGATCATGGTGGTTGGGGCAGGTCTGTACTTCCTTTTCCCAATTCTGGGGGGAAGCTGATACTTGCTTAACACCTCAAAACTATTGGAGACTCTTGCAGTACCAGTGGAGCAGCTAGCCTGACCGTGTGCATCATGTCTACCTAGTCTCCCTTCAGCAACATTATCCCCTTTTGATACTTTTCCTGCCTGGTGAACTGTTAGATTTTGAGTCACTTATTCCTCATAAGATGGAACCATAGTCTCCTCTACATTTGCATTTGTTTGGTCCTTATTACTCAGACATGCAGCTACTACTTTGTCCTTGGCTAGCCATGTTGGAACCACATGCTTTCTCTTCCTATTCCTCCCTTTGAACCTTCTTCCAGCACTCCTCATGGTCATGACCAAACTTAGCACATTCAGTGCAATATTTGGGTATCCAATCATATCCTATACTCTGAAGAATCACACTAGAGAGAGTGTGGATTTCGATGTTTCTGGGCAGGGGATGAGTGATATCAGCCTCAACTAATACCCTTGCATAGAATATACGATCCACCTCAGCTGTGAAATAATCAGTGTACATAGGTTTTGCACCACACTAGCTAGCTTGCTTAGAGATTTTGTCGACCAATACCCGACAGATAAACTAAGAAATTTAACCCATATTGGAATCACATTCAAAGCGTCAGGTTCAAAATCAAAATCTACAGTCTAGTTCTTCAAAATGAAGGGTTTGTTATGGTAAGTATATGGTCCAGATTGCATAACACGATCTCTATCCTAAATAGACTCGAATTGGAAGATATAATTGCCCTCATCGTGGTATATGATTTTAGGTTTCATTCAGGACATAGTTCTCCATGGTTTTGACATAAGGTGTATCACCTAAGACATAGCCTATGTGCGAGAACTCTAATATTCCTCTTGCTCACGAATATCCTTAGCTTCAATTTGAACAACAAACGTATCACCACACATAGCAGGAGGAATGTATGTAAGTTGCTTACCCATTTGTGAGCTTTTGTTCCATTGATAGGGCTTCTCCAACTGTGGAGTAGTGTCTTCTATCACCTGTATATCCACCGGAGTCATAGTTTGTACCTTAGGCATTGATTTCTCAGGGAATGCAGCTTCAGAGAATTGTAACTGGCGAAGGGTTTCAGTTCCAGTATGCCTAGCTACCCGTTTCCCCACTGGGTCTAGTTGTATCTCTGTATGTATCCCATCTACCGACTTCTCAGGGATGGTTTGAAAATGTGAAGGTAAAAAATTGCCAAACGTTAGTGGCTGCAGGTGTTGTTGGATCCCACTAGTCGATTGTCACACCCTAATCTTACTTAGGGTATGATGGGCACCCGACCCTTATTTAGGGCCGAGGGAACCCGCTGACTCTTATTACACACATAATCTCTTTGAACTCTTAAATCAAATAAAATGAAATACATAGTAAAGGCTTTCAGAAACTTTTTTTCATCGTTCTTAAGTGAAGAAAAATTTGTAATTCTACAAAACTCATAACATGATGCATAATGACATATTGGCTGGTGGAGTCGCTTACGAGACTGACATTCTATACCCACGACTCTGTCTGCAAAGTCTCTAACTTCGACCAAGACATCATAGCATAATACTCTGACCGGCAACACTCCAGGGGAAAATGGAGCCTGCCAACTCCGCTGGAACATCTTCTATAATGGCCTTTACTCATCTAGGTATACCTGCGCGGCATGAAACGTAGCCCCCGAAGAAAGGGGTCAGTACGGAATATGTACTGAGCATGTAAGGCATGGAATACAGAAAAGAGGATCATAACTGAAACAGAGATTTGCCAGAATCAAGTATGACCTTTTAAAATCATCAAAGCACTTGCCCTTTGAAGTGAAAATCATGTATGTCATCATCATATATCATACATCATATAACGTGCCCCGGCCCTCTAGTGAGGGATGCGATGAATGAAATCATGTATGTAAATATCATGTATCATATATGCATGAGACGTGCCCCGGCCCTCTATTGAGGGACGCGGTGAATAAATCATGTATGTCAATGTCATGTATCATATATGCATGTAACGTGCCCCGGCCCTCTATTGCGGGACGCGGTGGATAGAGTCATCATATGCCATCCTGGCTGCCACCCCGTCATCATATCATCATGCCATCATATCATATATACATATAACGTGCCCCGGCCCGCAAGTGAGGGACGCGGTGAACAATGCAGAGGAGTACGCATGAGAACATACCCTGGCCCGGGACGCAGTGGAGGATACATTAAGGCATGCACGAGCAGAGTCGTGAGAAACTATATGCACATAAAACAACTTTCAGACTCGATGAATAAGTACACAAGCGACACGTGAAAGGTCATAAACACGTTTCGAGGCAATCCGAGTTAGTATACAAAAGTTAGGGACATTTTACTACAGAAACCTCTTTGAACGTTTCAAAAGCTATTTTTGGAAAATCAAAGCAATAATCATATCAAGTACCTTTCAAATATCGCTATGGATCAAATCAAAATAGAACTTTCGGAACCATACACACGTATCAAGACATAGCAAAATAGTTTTCGGAAGTCAAGGACGTTAGCCATCCTAGTGGCTCTAAGAATAGGAATTTCTTTGAAATCATACATATACTTTGTCTGTTCGTTTCACAAGGATCATGCCAAAAGAAAGAAAGGGTAAGCCTTACATACCTGCTCCACGTCCTATTAGCTACGCTTAATTGTCCAAGCTCGCTATCGCTAGTCTACATGCAAGAAGATTTACACAATCATCAAACACATCGTCACACACTTGTCTTAGGCTTTCAAATAAATTCATTTATAATCTGCCAAAATTTTGGCAGCATTTCCCCTGTAAATACAACCAACCCCGAGAATCCAACTCGGCCAAATTATCAACAATAATACCAACAACCATATTAACAACCTTCAACAATCAATCCAAAATATATTCTAACGTTAATAATCCTTTATACACAATTCGACGGCATTCCATTTATATTTAATTCAATCACAACACCCAACTTACAATCTTCCAACCTCAATAAAATCAACACATTACTCTCCTCCAAATTCATGCATTATATCTACAACCACACGTTGACAACATTATCTTCACAAATTCAAGAAACCATGCTAGTGTCATATTAATTTCTTCAATAATCCCACAATGATCACAACTTCATTTCAAGTTATCAAACCTTCATTTCCATCATGGAATCCACAACTATAACAATCAAAATATTAAATAAAAATCAATTCATCATATCTACACAGCACCACCCCTATTTGGCCATCACTTACACACACATGTCTCATGAATTTCATCCATTTCTACACACTACAACATGTACATATCATCCATGACACATGTAAAAGAAGATTAGACCTTACCTTCTTCCACCCATCCTCTTGCTCGGCTAGGGTTGGAGTTTGGCCAAATGAACGATTTGATCACCCCAACAACTCCTTCATGTTAACAAGGACGTTCCACTTGGTTGAATTACTAGAAGAAAATAATTTTTTGATCAATCTTTCAAGGGGTCAATTTTTTTGGAGCTATGGCCGAATGCCCCTTTTCTCTTCTTCTTCTTTCTTTTTCTCCTTCTCCAAGCTTCTTGACTTAAAAGATGAATATGCCTTATTTTGTCATCAATTGTATATATTTATATATGGCTTCTACCAATACAAAGTGGACACATGTCCCCTTCTCCCTTTTTCTTGAAGTTTCTCAAAATAAACAAGGATGAATAATTGTCTTGTTATGTAAGCTTTGGTCCATATATATATATATATATATATTATTATCCCCATCAAATAAAAATGTGGGTATATGCCACACGGCCAAAGTGGTCCCTTCAAGATCCTTGAATTGTTTGTGAAATTCCCGTTTTGCCCCTAGCCTTCCACAATATTACCATGAACCATCTTGTGAATTTCCCTTTTTACCCCTAGCCATTCTTAATATTTCTACATCAATAATATTCATAAACAACTTGTGTATTAAACAAGATCAAAATATAGCCTTGCCCTTAACTTATCACGAATACCTTGAAATATCCGAATGTACAAAATACGGGCTATAACATCGGTGCGACTAGAGACGAAATCATCACCGGCGAATGTACAGTAGGTCGAGAGCATGTATTCAATGAATTGATTTTGGTATGAATCCTCTTGAATGTTGAGTTTGTGAGCTTTGGAGGAAAACACTTAGTAGTTAAGAAGACGTGAAGGTATTTAAGGCTAACCTTTTTCTTTCTAAAGGCATGATTCCATAGTTGTCAACTGTTACACCTCACAAATTTCCCATCTCGTACAGTGAATAGACTAACGAAGAATACGAGTATACGATGTTTTAATCAGAAGGGAATGATGTTTGACGACCCTAAGTAAGATTACAAAGGCAATGGGAATAAGAGATAGGTTATGCTCCACAATGATTAATTATAGGATCTTAAAATGTGAAAAGTTGTAGATTTGCACTTTGGCCCAGTCGATCGTAAAATGAAATATGGACCGTAAAGTGGTATACGGCCCGTAAACTACCATGTCGTATTTCAACTTACAAAACTTCAACTTTCTGTCAAAGACTTGAATGGTTAAAAAAGACCTGAAATACGGACCGTAAACTGAAATACGGCCCGTAAACTGAGTCGTAAACCACCATGTCCTCAGCCTGACTTTGTGGTTCTGTTATACTTAAATACGTCCGCAGAATACGGACCGTAAACTATAATACGGACCGTAAACTGGGTTTACGACCACTGTGCACTTCAACTACTGTTCATTCCGGATCAGATTTTAAGTCATTAAAAAGGAGACCCAAGCTCATTAATTCATTTCATTTCCCCGATACTTCTCTCTAGAAACCTCTAGAATATTCCCCACTCTTCATCTACAAGAAAACAAAGGAAATAAAAGATCAATATCAAGAATCCAAGTGAATCAAGTGTATGAAACTCAACAAAGTTCATCCAAGTTAGGAAATTTCAAGAGAAGCAAACTAGGGTTTGGTGCAAGAAGAGTAATACCACTCAAGGCTTGTTCCTACAACATCTAAGGTAAGTTTTATGGCATTTAAATGTTATTTAGGGTATGGAAGAGTTGAAACACTTGGATTATAGAAGGATGTAAGAAATGGGTCATGAAAATGTGAATAGTAGCATTGTTGAGTAAAGGCTTGAATTGAGCCATGATCATTGATAATTTGTGATTATAAAAATGTTATGAATGAAGTTTAGAACATGGAATAAGTATCCTATGTGAGAAAATGCAACAATAAACCATGGCCATGATTATGGAGAAATTGAAGACAAATTGTGAAATACGGATATTGTAAATGAATGGTGAGTGTTGTCTATCATATTGAGAATGTTGTTATGAACGCTTGAGAATTGATATAGAATAGGAGAAGAGTTGCATAAACGAAAGGAAATGTTGTCCAATTTTCTCTAGCGTTAGTAAGCTGTTTTTATAACCGCTAGCAAATGTCAATACAAATTCTCTTGAAGGTAGAACGTACGCACTAAAGGAGAACAAGAAAGTGATAGATTAGTAAAAGACAAAGGTATGTGAGGCTTGTCCTTTCCTTCTAATGGCATGAATCCTATAGCATGACTCTCTTTCCTCTTCATGAGTTCCTATATTCCAGAAAGCTAAAAGCCTATGTCTATGAATAGCTATATAAGATAAGAGACATGTTATGAGCCCTATAATGAAGGTGACGAGTTAAAGCATAAAGATTCTAAAATGTTTGATATGATGATCCTATAATGTTGATGATGTTGATCCGATTGAAAGCACTCCTTTGTTCCGAAGGTGCTTAATTATTCTTTTGCGTACATTCATTTATATGTATTTTGGGCATGACGGGGTCTTGTCCCGTCTTCATGTTTAGCATTCCAGTAGAGGCTCATAGATACGCAGTGTGGGTTAGATGGTCTTACGAGATTGTTACTATTTATATATATATATATATATATTATTATGATGGCCGAGAGGCTTATGCTTATAAAAGTATTTTATGTTCTCAAATGAAAAGATGATTTTCTTATGTATTGAGTATAAATTGATAAAAGAGCATCAAATGAGTAAGATGAGTAGTAGAATGAGTGGTGCTCGATGGTTAGCCCCGGGTACCCGTCGCGGCCCCTAGCTGGGTCATGACAAAAGTGGTATCAGAGCAGTTCAGTCCTAGGAAGTGTCTACGAGCTGTGTGTAGTAGAGTCTTGTTTATGGTGTGTTGCGTGCCATGCTAATAAACAAGAGGCTACAGGGCATTTAGGAAAAATGATCATCTTTCTTCTTATGAGATCGTGCGATAGAGCCGTGCATAAGATTTTATCCTCCCTAATAGTGTGTTGTGATTCCAGAAATGCCGCCAAAGGGAAGAACTACAGCCGCCCAGAAGGGAAAGACTACAACAAAGAGGCGGGTAGAAAGAGAGCCTCCGATGAATATTGAAGAGGGTGAATCGTATAATGAGGCTCCATTTAATACCTCCTCTACCCCGCCTAATGTGGAAGAACAAGGAAGAGCTCCAGCTCCAATTCCTCCACCAGTTGCTTCGGGTCAACAAATGACCGAGGCCATACATTTATTGACACAGTTGGTTTCCGCTCAGGCACAATGGAAAATTGTGAGTTCAAGTGATCGGGCAGCAAGTACCAGAGCCCGTGATTTTATGAGTCTAAATCCTCTGAAGTTTTTCGGGTCAAAGTCGGATGAAGACCCGCAAGGTTTCATAGATGAGATGTTGAGGACATTGAAGATTGTCCATGCCTCCGAAACTGAATCCGTGGAGTTCGAATCTTATAGACTTCGGGACGTGGCAGTCTTATGGTATAACAACTGGGTATTATCGAGAGGAGAAAATGTGCCTCCACCTATATGGCAAGAATTCGTGGATGCTTTTATTCGTCACTATTTGCTACCCGAGGTCTGTCGAGCTAGAGCGGATAGATTCCTAAATTTGAGGCAAGGAAACATGAGTGCCCGGGAGTATAGCCTTCAGTTTAATTCGTTGGCTAGGTATGCCCCCACTATGGTGGCCGATATGGGAGACCGGTTACATAGATTCGTGAGTGGCTTAGGGCCACATTTATTCAAAGACTGCTTGACAGCTTCGCTATAAAATGGGATGGATATTTCCCGGATACAGGCTTATGCTCAGAATTTAGAGGGGCCATAACAGCCATAAAGAAGTGATCGTGATAGTGATAGAAGACAAAGCAAGAGGGCCAGATCGATGAGAGTAGGCAGTGATTATAGAGGGGAATCAAGGAAGACATATTCTAGGCACTCAGGACAATCGGCGACTAGTGAACCTCCTCGATTCACAGGTAGGAGATTTGATAGCTCCTTCTGTTCAGGACAGGGCCAGAGTTCGAGGGCCTCAGATTCCCAGTTCAGGGAAGATTACTGCCAGAGGAGACCCCAGTACCGCGATGCAGCCAGTACGGTAGATTACATTCCGGACAGTGTCGCCAGGGTTCGGATGCTTGTTATACTTATGGCTAGGTTGGGCACATGATGAGAGATTGCCCGTCGATAAGTGGTAGAGTTAGGGTTCAGCCTACAGGTTCGCCCGCTAGTTCTTCCTCGGTGCGCCCGGTAGGCAGACTTCCTAGATGTCAGCAGGCCGAGGTAGAGGTAGAGGGGCAGCATATACTTCAGGTGCCGCTCAGCCCCGTGTATATGCTTTAGCCGGACGGAAGGTTCTTGAGTCCTCCCTGGATATGGTTACAGGTACATTGTCTATATTCTCCCGTGATGTATATGCACTAATAGATTCAGGTTCTACTCTTTCTTATATTACTCCATATGTTGCCTATTGTATGGGGGTGAAACCTGATCCAATTAAACCTTTTAAGGTGTCTACTCCGGTTGGTGATCCCGCGATAGCAAAACGAGTATATAAAAGTTGTGTAATTGTGATATGTGATCGCCAGACCAAAGCTGATTTGATTTAATTGGAAATGTTAGATTTCGATGTAATTATGGGTATGGATTGGTTGGCCTCGTGCTATGCTAATGTTGATTGCCGAATGAAGGTAGTTCAATTTCAATTTCCGGGAGAGCCCATGCTTGAATGGAAGGGTAATACAGCATCTCCAAAGGGTAGGTTTATTTCCTACCTTAAGGCAAGAAGGATGATAGCTAAAGGCTATATTTATCATCTAGTTCGATTTCATGACACTGAGGCAAAGTCGCCAACTTTCAAATCCGTTCCGGTAGTGAATGAATTCCCAGATGAATTTCCAGGTCTTCCCCCAGAGAGAGAGATTGACTTTTCCATTGATGTGTTGCCGGATACCAAGCCTATTTCTATTCCTCCTTATCAAATGGCTCCGGCGGAATTGAAGGAGCTAAAGGCACAGTTGAAAGACTTGCTCGAAAAGGGATTTATTAGGCCTAGTTCATCACCGTGGGGAGCACCGGTCTTGTTTGTAAGAAATAAAGACGGTTCTCTGCGAATGTGCATCGATTATAGGCAATTGAACAAGGTGACGATAAAAAACAAATATCCTCTTCCGAGGATTGATGATTTATTTGATCAGCTACAGGGTGCCAAATGGTTTTCAAAAATCGACTTGAGGTCAGGTTATCATGAAGTGAGAGTTAGAGAAGCAGATATTCCCAAAACAGCCTTCAGGACTAGATATAGCCATTATGAATTCAGAGTGATGTCATTTGGGTTGACCAATGCTCCGGCCGTGTTTATGAACTTGATGAACAACGTATTCAGGCCTCTCTTGGACTTATTTGTGATAGTATTTATTGATGATATCCTGGTGTATTCTCGCACGGAATCAGAACATGCAGATCATTTGCGAATTGTTCTTGGCATTCTTCGAGCCCGAGAATTGTATGCAAAATTTTCAAAGTGCGAGTTTTGGCTAACTTCTGTGACATTTCTGGGCCATGTTATTTCAGATGATGGCATTCGAGTCGACACTCAGAAAATTGAAGCCGTAAAGACTTAGCCAAAGCCTACGACGCCTAGGAGTTCGTAGTTTTCTAGGGTTGGCAGGTTATTATAGAAGATTCGTAGAGGGCTTCTCATTCATTTCAGCCCCATTGACGAAGCTAACCCAGAAGTAAGCTAAATTTCAATGGAGCGATGCTTGTGAATATAGCGTCCAGGAGTTGAAAGACAGATTGACCTCAGCTCCGATCTTAACACTTCCAGAAGGGTCAGATGGCTATTGTCACGACCCAACCCTGTGGGCCGCGACCAGTGCCCTAGCTGGGCACCTATACGTACCCGATACCCAAATTAGCATATTAACAAAATAATATAATAATAATATTAGTGGAGGCTACAGAATTTAGCATAAAAAGCAGACTTGGCACACATAGGCCGATAAGGCCATCATAGAACAAAGTATCCCAAACATATGTATAGAACCCACACAGATATATCCACAGACCTCTACAGAACATATCATAATCATAAGACGGGACAGGGCCCCGTCATACCCAGAACATTGTACATATCCAGATAGCAGTGACAGACTGTACCAAAAAGTGGGCTCTGAAGAAGAGAGCGCCCCAAAATAGCAGAAGTGGGATCCTAAACAGATGGATCAGCGAACCTGTCGTCTGTACCTGCGCGGCATGAAAACGCATCCCCCCGAAGAAAGGGGGGGGGGTCAGTACGAAATATGTACTGAATATGTAAAGCGGAATCACAGAAGTCAAATCCTAATGATTTCAGAAAATGAGTACAAAATCCAGAGTGTCAAATGCATATTTCCAAAACAGACAGAATGTGTACAGAAACATATGTCATATCATATCCGGTCCCTGCCACGGAACTCAGCAGACAGAACGTGGCCACCCTCCCGACGCTGGTGCCACAATACAGAGGAATCAGAAAAAGGGGCGTGACCCCGTATCATAAAATGTCATATCAAAATGGCCATAACAGATCAGATCAGAATAGGCGGACATGGAACATCATACTCCACAGACCCATGTACGCGTATACCTGCCCCCTCACATTGGGACGCGGCGAACAATGCAGAGAATCACGCTTGACAACATATCCTGGCCCGGGCTCAGTGTGGGAAACATTGGGGCATCCACGAATGGAGTAGTGAGAGACTAATGCAATTTAAAAATACCATAATTGTTTTCAAAGACTCGAAGAGGCATATCAAAGATAAGCAAATCCAATGAAGTCGGACGGAATCATAATAGATGCATTTCGGGTATCATAATAAATTACAGAAATATAACCTCCCTGAGGTCATTCCGAGTGTCAACATAATTTATCAGATTTAATAGAATATTTAAAACAATATTCGTTATGCGATTAGTAGGGTAATCAAAACATTTCTTTCAAAAATCGCTTAAAAAGGAAGCTTTAGCACATTAAGGGCAAAACCGGGAATAGTGGGCCCGCCTCGGGACAAATAAGGCGACGAGCTCAAATTATGCCCTCTAAGCTTATGGTATCACCTAAGAAGGTTCTACAAGCATTCTATGACTTTCCAAGTAATTTGGAGCAAAGTTGCATTATTTCAAGAAAAGTGTACCAAGGTAGTTCAATTCTACTGAAGGAAAAACTGAAATTTTCTCTTGCGGATTACGAGGGCCAAGAGGTCCTTCGAGGCCCGGATCCGACCCCAACACACTAAGGGAATGCCAAGGGAAGAATTGGGGTTGCTTTACATACCTTTCACGCTCCTTGCGCCTTTCCAAACTCACTTCCCGTTTCGTCGAAAAACTGCAATTGGTCAAGTTTACCAATTGTAAGCTATGAATACCAAAGTTTCAACTTAAGGCATAATTGTCTACCGAAATTTCGGCAGCACTTCCCCTATACATATAGCACCCCCGAGAATTCAACTCGGCTAGAAATCATCAACAACAACCCAAACAACAACATCAACATCAACAAAGAACATTAAAAACACAAATATCCTTCAACTAGTCATCTTTCTCACAAGTTGACATAACCTTCATTCTTCCAAACTTTCAAACTAACTTCATTAATTTCACATCCATTATCACTCAAGATTATCACAATATGGATTTAGAGACATTTCATATCATTTTCCTTAAGATATACACTCGATATACTTAATATACAACTTTCCGCCAATGTCATAACTTATGCAAAACATCAAATCTTTGGCATACAATTTCATAACATGTTTCCAACTTCCAAATTCATCAATGATCATCACAATTAACAACCAAACGACTTCATTTCCTTAATGTCGGAAAACCATACTAAAACGACATAAGTTTCTACATTCCAATTCAATACAAACTTATATCATTCCAACTTCATTTACACAACAAACATCACAACAACACAACTAACACACTAAACAAACTTAATCCATTCCATTCCAAACCACTCCATACCACACGGCCAAATGCTATTTTCATCAATTCAATCAAATTTATTCCTCTTTCATTCTCAACATAAATTCCATCACAATCACAACTAGAATACAACATGAATTCAACACATTGTCACCACACAACACACACACACCCACGGCTCCAAGCCATATTCCAAACCCACTTTGCAAACTTCCATTTTTCCATACAATCAACACATTTCTACATACTACAACACAATCAAAACTTCATAACACAATAAAACGGTAGAAATTCTTACCTTTTCCTCAAGTCTCCTTCACTTGGAGATGTAATCACTTTGGTGATTCTAATGCTTCCCACTCCAAACCAACTATACCAAGTTACAAAGGAACCTTGACTTAGTAGGAAATCAACAAGAAATAAATTTTTGGAGCAATATTTTTGGGGGTGAATTTCCCCTAGCTTCACCCGAAACCCCCCCTTTGTTTGGCTCTTGTTCTTGACTTCTTATCTTTAGTCTTCTAATGGATAGAGATAACTATATATAATATAATTCCTTATGTTAATTAATCACATGGAAATTTAATAAAAATTGTGGGCTTGGGCCACTCCATGGCCGTCCACTTCATATGCATTGGGCTTTAAATTCCATTCCATTATTTTTGGCCCAATGACTTATAGTCCACGTTTTGTAATTCCCGAAACTAATTTCTAAAATTCCAAAATTGCCCTTAGCCTTGTCCCACACTTTCATGACTCTATTCTTTCATGCATAACTCCTATGTTCAACAAAATATCAAATTTGACCTTGTATCTCAAAAATCCAATATAATTCAAGTCTTTCCAAACGTGTGAAAACACGGGATATAACAACTATGTTGTGTATTGTGATGCTTCCGGTGTTGGACTAGGATGTGTATTGATGCAACACGGTATAGTTATTGCTTATGCTTCGAGACAGCTGCGCAAACATGAAAAGAACTATCCAACTCATGATCTGGAATTAGCTGCGGTTATTCATGCATCGAAAATGTGGAGACATTATTTGTATGGTTTGCATGTTGACATCTATACCGATCATAAAAGCCTCCAGTACATTTTCAATCAGAAGGAGTTAAATTTACAACAAAGGCGATGGTTAGAATTGTTGAAAGATTATGATGTGAATATCTTATACCAACCCGGAAAAGCGAATGTAGTAGCCGATGCGCTTAGCCACCGGTCAATGGGCAGTTTATGTGAAGTCCCTCCAGAAAAGAAAGAGATGGTTCATGAGCTCCACCAATTAGCTAATCTTGGAGTACGTGTAATTGATTCGGGTAATGCAGGGATTAGTATTAACGATCCTACAGTTTCATCTTTGAATATAGAAGTGAAAGAACGACAATACGAAGGTCCTAAATTGTGCCAATACAGAGACACATCTCATGGAAAAGAGAAGTCTCCATTTGAAGTTTATATGGATGGAATTCTTAGATACCGAGGCAGGTTATGTGTTCTGAGCGTGGCAGGATTGCGCCGACGAATTCTAGAAGAAGCCCATTGTTCCCGGTATTCTATTCACCCAGGTGCAACTAAGATGTATCATGATCTTAAACAAATATATTGGTGCGATGGCATGAAGAGAGACATAGCGGAATTTGTAGCACAGTGCCCAAACTGCCAACAGGTAAAGATTGAACATCAAAAGCCAGGAGGCTTATTGCAAGCAATGGAAATCCCTACTTGGAAATGGGAAGTTATCAACATGGATTTTATTGTGGGGTTACCTCGTTCCCGTGGAAAATATGATTCTATATGGGTGATCGTGTATAGGTTGACGAAAGCAGCCCATTTTCTCCCAGTTAGAACCACGTACTCAGCAGAAGACTATGCGAGGTTATATCTCAAAGTTACTGATTATGAAAGCGAGGTTATATTGTTGTTCATGCTTTACATAATCAGTACATTATTCGTACTGACGTCCTTTTCTTGTGGACATTGCGTTCATGCCCGCAGGTAGGCAGGGAGACGGATCGGATCCGTAGGTGCATCATCAGCGGATTTTCAAGAGCGCTCCATTTTTTTCGGAGCTGCAGTCTATTGGTACCACTCTTTTGTGTATATGTTTGGGCATAGCGGGATCCTGTCCCGTCTTTACGGCTTCTAGCATTTTGTATAAAGGCTCGTAGACATGTTTGTGTACAGTTAGACGTCTCATAACCTCGTCGGTTCATATCTTTTATATCATTTTTGTAGCTTTGTGGGCTTATTTTTACATGGGGCAGAGTTGATAATCATACAAATGAGCTTATATTTGAGAATTTATGCCCGTACATACTATGCTAATTGGGAGTTAGATATGTGGTCCACCGAGATACGATTATAAGAAGCATGCTAGATTGTGCTCGGTAGACTAGCTCCCAGTGCACGTCATGGCCCTCGAGTTGGGTCTTGACAAAAGTGGTATCAGAGGAGTTCATCCTAGGGTGTGTCTATGAACAATGTCCAGTAGAGTCTTATTTATAGGTGTGAAGAGCGCCACACTTATAAACAGGAGGCTGCGGGGCATTTAGGAATGATTGACCTTTCTTCCTCATCATAGATCGTGCAATAGAGCCGTGATATGAGAATTTCCTTTTCTTAACCGCGCATTATATTTTCAGCGATGCCTATGAAGAGAAAAGCTACAGCGGCCCAGAAGGGCAAGACAGTGGACGGAAGGAGGACTGAGCGGGAGCCAGCAGATATAGAGGAGGGTGAGTCCCAGAATGAGGTTCCATCTTGGACCTCTCATACTCCACCCATTTCAGAGGAGCATGAAGGGGCCTTAGCTCCAGCTCTAATACCCCGATTCCTCCACCAGATTGGGCCCAGAAATAATATCCCCCGATAGGGTTGACGCAGGATGCGATCCAGGGTCTGGCTACAGGGTCACCTAGACGATACCAACGCCCTAGGACCCATACTTCATCACACTGTCAGGGACAGATTTGCTTAAGCCGAGGCTAGGGTTCGCCTGATTGAGAGGAGAGCTAATGATAGGGACTCCACGTATTTGGAGATGATGGAGCATGATCAGGCCGCTATAGCCAGTTTAATTAAAGAAGGGGATTGCTTGAGGGAATGTCTGGATAACGTCGATGGATGCTTGGCTACTATTCTGGATGAGATAGATCCAGGCATAGTCAGGATGGGACTGTATCAGGCACTTCTTCACATTCAGATCGCCCTTCGAATGGCCAAGAAGGCCAAGACAGATCGAGCCTCGACATCAGCCGCTGGAGGAGAGTTCTTCTGATTCACCGCTTCCTTTTGTTATATGGCCCTATGTCGGCTTCATCATTTTTTTTAATCCCCTCGGGGAAGATATTATTATTAGTGAATGATGATTTTCGGGACAATGGTTCATCTTTAGAAATGGTGCTTGCATGTTTCAAACGGTTAAACTGCCTTGGCTCAAAAAAGCCTTAAAAACACGAGTAGTATTACTGTTTACAAATTACATGACTGTTTGCTACGTGCTTCACATGCCTACTTGCTATATGTGCTATCATGTATTAAAGCCTCAATACGATTGATCCAATGTTTAAATTACATACCTGAAAGAAAAACCAATTGACTTAAAGACTTACCCCAGTTTATCTCCACTCAAAAGTTTGACTTGAAAATGGTAAACCAGGGAGATCAGAACATGCTCCCTCTAGGAGAGACTGCTGAAATGTTGTGACTCCAGGTTCAGCAAATGGAAGAACATCTTCAAGAGATAGGCAGAAAGATTGAAAAAGTCGATAGGTTGTTGGATCTAGTTGGTAACCCACCGGAAGGGATACCATAAGAACAATACTATGAAAAGAACGTCTCTAAAGAGGTGAGGGAGCTGGTGCTGAACTACATACCGTTGGAAAGGAGGCCGGAGACGCCTCAAATGGGAGTCCCAAAAGAGGAAAATGAGAACCATGGAGTTGAATTAGACCCGTGGCTAATGGAGTCAAGAGTCGGTGCCTCAAGAAGAAGCCCCCGAGCCACGAGAAGTTGAAGAGGAACAACTAGAGGGAGCGGAACCTCAAAATATAGAACAGGAAGAATTTGAACCTATAGACATAGAAGCTGAGAGAGACCTGGAACCTATGGAAATATTCCCCGAGTTCCAAGTGGCAAGACGTGATGTGGATGAGTAATCTGACTACTATGAACCCACGGACGAAGGATCCGACTACTACAAGCTTTCACCAGAATCGGTGCCAGCTACATCCCTATGGCATCGAGGAACTTTGGAAGAGCAGATCCTCATTCACCCGTTTAGTGGGGAATAGCCTTCAAAGCCCGATCCTGGCCTTTTCAAGTAGCTCCTCGACCCGTCAGTTGCAAAGACGTGTTTGAGAAGATGCAAGCCATCGGAATACCCTGTGCTACTCGAGCTCGACTGCCAGTCCTTGAGTTGGTCTATGCTTACAAAAGATGCCCCTTCCACCGCAATCAAGCCAGTCATACTCTGAATGAGTGTTGGGGTCTAAGAAAAAAATCGTCAATCTGATAGACAACAGGGTTATTAGGACTCTATAGGGCCCACACACCAGACTAGTCCACGACCCTATCAGCTCAGGAGAAGGAGTCACCGCCGAGACATAGATCTGGTATTATGATTTCACAGTGTTTGAGGAATCTTAGATTTCACAGTGTTCGAGGAATCTTACTCTCGTATCTTCTCAACCCTAGACGTCTTGGAAAGGGTTTGACCTGTGGAGCCTGCCTACAAACCCCTACCAGTGGGACCCAACAGAAATAAGAGATGTTTGTTCCATACGGGAGCTATGGGACACGACATTGAAGAATGTTATGCTTTCAATCTCAAACTCGAGCATATGATCAGAGTTGGGGAGATCTTGGTCATCCTCCCACCATAGTTCTAAAAAGAAAGAAAGACAACATGGGAGAGCGAGTTCTTAAGGACAACGACTCGCAAAGCTACATTTTTGGGTAGATATTAGGTGTCCCCCATTTTTGCACAAAAAAGTTACCACCTCCCCATAAATATGTAAGGAACCATGCCGACCTGATGTCCCTATGTAGGGATACGTAGGAAGCCCTTATCGGGCCTAGTCTGGGGAAGTCTTAGTTTAGGTTTAGCCCAAAGGATATTTAGGAAAATATATATCCTCCTTTGTAAGCTGAACTATGATAGGGCCTGATTTCCCCCGGAGGGATACATAGGCAGTCTACGTAAGACTCGGCCCCTATATAATATAAATTATACTCCTCCCCCTGGTTGTTTTATAAAGAAGAAAGGTTTTCCAAAATAAGTCAACCTCAAAGCCCATGGGACCATGATCTACTCAAACACAAAAGGACCATAACATCAAAACCTTTAGAACAAAGGATCAATTAGTTATTCGAGCTTTAATATAGGACTTTGTGTGCTACTTGTGTTTTCAAATACAACACATATGATATCTTGCTTTTACGTTATCTTCCGGAACTAACTTTACTTGTCTTTGAGTTATTTTTATTTCTTATAGAATAAGGCCAATTAGTCTAGAAACGAAAACTGGCCTACTTCACATGATCAAAAGTTGCGTTAGCATCGTTCTCGAACGACGACAAAGGAAAGAAAAATAACTGGTAACCCGAATAACGGAAGGAATGAGTTCGTTCTCCGCGAAGGAGATACCCAGGACCCCCAAGAGGAATCGCATCAAGAGGACGTAATTGCAACATTGATAAGTGCCATCACAGCCCTCCAAGACAATATTGCTAAGGCTAAGACAGCAGACTCCAACAAGGATACTTTTACTGAAAGAAGGAGGCCCCCTCCTCCTTTTCCCTTACCTAGCTCTCCGATGCCTGGACATTTCCTTATTTATCCACCAGGGACTGGTCCACCTTCAAAAAATCAAGCTGAATCGCATCACATCAGTACTTCTTACCGCACCCCGCCTCCAGCAAAATACACCCAAATTCTGGGAAAAACTCACTCGGTTCTGTTACACCTCGGAAAAATTTCATGTCGTTGTGCGGTAAATAGACTAACACATGGTAAGAAGTATATAATATCCCTACAAGTAAGAAAGGGTACTTAGTGATTCTAATTAAGATTCCAAAGGCATTTGAGGCAAGAGAAGAAAATTCGTTGATGAAGGCAAAGTATAAGTCGTGTTTTGGAGGGGTTGTTGCGAGGTACCGAGCTAATGTCGGTTTAGTAATGTCGTGAGAAAGAGCTATAATGATCCTTAGGTTATTAATGAAGTGTTAAACAAGTGTTAAAAAGGTTCAATAAGGATTGGAGATCAAATGAAACGACGAGATTAACTTCGGAAAAATGGAGTTAGACGACCACTTATACGGTCCGTATAAGGGTCCGTATAACCTTACAGAAAGGGAAAATCCCTGATGGTGGAATATTGTCACTTATACGGACTGTATAAGGGTTCGTATAATCCCATGGGGCTGAGTTATTTTCCAAGTATAAATATAAGTTCCCACTTCTAATTTTTCATTTCACATCTTCTCCACTTCACTCAAGGCACCTAGAAGGTTCCATACATTTCATAAACATAAAATCAAGGTGAATCTAAGATCAAACACCAATAATTAGTGGAATCAAGTGCAAGGAGGCTAACAAGGGTTCATGAAAGCTAGAAATTTCCTTGGAATTAAAGTTAGGGTTTTCTCCAAAAGAAGTATTTCCATTCAAAGCCCATTCCTACATAATCAAAGGTGATTTTTATGATAATTCCATGTTGTTAAGAATATTTAATGGTTAAAAGACTTGGATTGAGGAAGAAAGTAGAATATGGAGTTCAAAGATGGGAATAAGGGTATTCTTGAATAGTAACTTGACTTGAATCATAGTTCTTGACATGTTATGAGTATAATCTTGTTATGAATGATATTAAGAATATTGAAGAAGCATTATATGTGAATGAATATGGCATTGTGTTGTAATTACGGTTATGGATACTTTTGAAGGGAAATTATAAGAATTGAATAATGCTATACTAGAAGAGGTTTATTGATTATGATATTGTGGGTGTTGTTGTTGATGTTGGGAGTTGTTTATTACATGGAGGAAGTTGTAGAAACAAAGGAAATGCTGCCCAAATTTTTGTTAGCTCTTAGTTGTGCTAATGAGACCTAGAGGGTGTTTCCGATTATCTAACCGTAGTATGAATTCTCTTGAATGTAGAATCGTGATCATTAGAGGGGAGCATTTAAATCGATAAGGTTAGAGCGGCGTAAAGGTCTGTAAGGCTAGTCCCTTCTTTTTCTAAGGCTTGCTTTCTCTAATATGACTTCCCTTATGTTTCCATGACTTTCTCATATTCCGAAAATTACAAGTCTATGGTTATTAAGAGCTACCCATAAGATAATGATAAAAGACGTGTTAGTAAGGTGATAATGATAACGATGAATCTAAATTTAGAGATCCTAAAGCTCATGATATGGTACTCTTATGAAGCCAATGATCCTTATGTTATATC
The DNA here is from genome assembly GCF_019175385.1 of Lycium barbarum. Classification (NCBI taxonomy): domain Eukaryota; kingdom Viridiplantae; phylum Streptophyta; class Magnoliopsida; order Solanales; family Solanaceae; genus Lycium; species Lycium barbarum. The sequence continues at coordinate 55,704,170 of NC_083345.1, read as the reverse complement.
CCGCGTTTTGTGCAATCGGACAATTCAAGACGATCGCGGGGAGACAACAAGCAAAGCAATATTTTATGTGTTTGACACACGAGTTGTTTATGAAAAATTTAGAAGTGAAGATAATGAGAATGGTTAAGAGCATAAAGGGGAATTCACGACATGACTCGTGGAAATATGGAGGAAGAGGAAGGGCAAAATTGGAAGTCAGAAAAATTGTTTTCAAGAATTGCGAGAAGTAGCCCAAAATATAATTGGGCTTGAAGGTTTTTCTTTGGAAATTAATAGGGCCAACCGGCCATTAATATGGGCCCAAGCCCATGTGGGATTAAATTGTAGATTATAAAAGATGAATAAGGTCATCTTTATCACCTAAATGGTCTAGAAGATTCAAGAGAGCAAATGAAAGAAAAGAGAGAGCAAACTTCAAGGGCCATTCGGCCAAGCTCAAGATTAACAAGAAAAATTGATAAAATACATCCAAAAATCAATTCCTACCAAGCAAAGGGTGCTTAATAAGGTAGAGTTGTTGTTGGAGCAAGAAAGGTTCAAAATCATCCAAGTTGCCAAGAGTTAGGCAAGTGAGAAGTTGAAGAAGAAAGGTAAATTCTAACCTTGTTTAATGTGTTATGCATAGATTATATGTGTTGTAGTAGGCAAAAATGGATGAAATTCTTGAAGTAGAGGAATATAGTATATGGCCGTGTATGCACATATAGGTGTAGGAATTGTATTTCAATTGTTGTCAAGTGTTTGGTTGCTATTGTTGTGGATGAGATGTGGAAAATGGAAAAATTGAAGTTGTGTGTGTGCATGGTATGGCCGTGTAGTGTGTAGTTGCAAATGGCCGTGTGTGTGTGTGTTTGATGAATGGATAGTGAGCAAGTCTTAATTAGTATGCCGATCGTCGTGTTGTGGAGCTTATATTACAAGTAGAAGCATAATGAACTTAGTAAAATATTAGTAATTGGAAGTTTGTTTCGGAAGGTGAGGTGAATTGAATGTTATGTTCTTGCATGTATGAAACGTCATGATGTTAGAATGATGTTGTTGGACTATATATAAGGTTGTTATTGACTTTATGGGAGTTGGAAAGTGTTGAAGAAAGTAGTAAATTGATATAATGTATCGTGAGTCGAAAATGTGAATTGCTAGGATGATTGTTGATTATGTTAATAGTTTGGCCGGGTTTGAATTCCCGGATTGTGTTTGTCAAGAATTTGGTTATATTGAATGTCGAGGATGGTATATTTACAGAGGAAATGCTGCCGAAATTTCGGTAGCCAATTGTTTCCTTAAGGTGTTAACTCTAAGTATGCTAATGAGAGTTTTGGTAAAAATGACCAAATCGCAGATTTTGACGAGATTGTGACTCGAATTTGGAGTAGCTAAAGGAGCGGAAAGAGGTAGGTAAGGCTTCACCCTTCTTTCTATGGCATGTCTTAACTAAAAGAAGTCGGGTACGAGTCTCGGGGACAACCCTAATCCCCGGAATCCGCACCTAAAGTTTTCAACTTTTCGTTCAATTGAATTGAAGTAAAAAGTGTGCAAAATGATGAAAAGACCTTCTAGACCCCTATAACTTGCCTAAGTGGGACCCGATTACTCTAAGACTCATACAAGTAACGCTATGACACGTAATATGGGTAAATTGTATACGCTACCTCGTCCGGCCCGAGGTGGGCCCGTTACTCTCGGATCTTCCTATAATCTTGATTAACGTACTTGAAGTGAATCCAAAGGGGGCCTTTGATCCCGATTTCGTCACCAAGTGATAAGTACTATGTCTACTCCAGCGGGAGTGTTTCTATGATGATAATGATAATGACAATGTCGGACAAGAGGATGTAGCTATGATAAGTACGACCGGAACGACTCTACGACTAAGCCAAGTACTTCATATAAACATGAAAGCGATAAACTAATTTTTGAATCATATTTATATTTTCTAGTTATAACTTTATTTTCTAAAATACCTAAGATTTCATTTTCGATTACTGTAACACTATTTTCCGTTGATAGTTTCGCCTTAAAATACTTGTTCCTTCAAGGTGAGACAAAGCTATCACTAGCATTCCGTAATGTAATCGGAGGTCACCGACCTTATGTCACTCCGATGGATACATGATTTTCCTTTGCTCTCTTGTGCGCTTATATGACATATGTATATATATAAAACGGGTATACGTGTATGGGTATGTATATATATATATGACAAAGTAACTGTATATAAGACATGTATATGCATAAAGGATGAGTAAATGTACGTGTATGTGGGGAAAAAGGGAAGGGCCACTGTTATATCACCACCTGATTCAGCTGGATTCCATCCTGGACGCGGGATGCCCGGACGCGGGATATGGGATGAGCCGTACGCGGCGTCTGTATATATATATATATATATATGTAATGTGTGATACATATGTGATGTAATATGTTGGGTCATCGTTGGGGAGGGGGTTGGGAGAGCCGATTGTATTCGGCATCTGTAAATGTAAATGAAAGATACTGTCTACTGAATTGTACTGTTTTCTGTATACATGAATAAGGGACACCGAGGGGGTTAGGAGAGCCGATTGTATTCGGCGTCCGAAAACGTGAGTAAAAGCTACCGTTACTGAAATGTACTGTTTTCTGCGCACGAGAATAAGTAATATAAAAATGTTGACTCCTATGCCTATGAAAAGAAACGTTCCAAAGACGAAAAGGGCAAGCCTATACGATAGCCCGCCTGAAAAGGGGCCTCCCTATGTACAGGTTACTTTCTTGCCCCATTATATGGCCTATGGCTCCGTGATATTATTATTGATCGCACTTTATGTTACTGCTTGCATTATTTTCCATGCCTTACATACTCGGTACATTATTCGTACTAACGTCCCTTCTTGTGGACGCTGCGTTTCATGCCGCGCAGGTCAGCAGGTATACGGACCAGATTCCTAGCGCCCTTTCAGCAGCATTCGACAGCGCTCCAGTTGTTCCGGAGCCTTATATCATCGGTACTATTTTGTGTATGTATTTTCGGGCGCGACAGTACTCGACCCTTCCTATGTATAAATGTACTACGTCTAGAGGCTCGTAGACAGATATACACAGTCAACTATGTACAGTTTAATGTATTGTATTCCGAATGGTTCGCGTTCTGGTGTAACGCGATATTAGAAAGTTTATTGCAAATGTTAATGTTTAGAAAAAAAATATGGCACTGTTTATACAGGATAGCTAAGGGGTGCTCGGTACAAGTATCGGGTAGTCGTCACGGCCCCTAGTCGGGTCGTGACAGAAGTGGTATCAGAGCAGTTCGGTCCTAGGGTTTGTCTACTTGCCGTATCCAGTAGAGTCTTGTCTATGGGTAAGTAGCGCGCCATACTTATAGACAGGAGGTTACAGGGCATTTAGGAAATATGACCTTCTTTGTATTCTGAAATCGTGCGATAGAGCTATGTTACCAGGCTTCCATGTTCCTTTTCTAAAACCGATGTTATGGTTTCAGTAATGCCGCCGAAGAGGAAGGCTACGGCGGCCGAGAAAGCAAAGGGGGTGGCGGCCCATAGAGTTGAACGGGAGCCAGACGAAGAAGAATCTCGCAATGAAGCTCCCCCTCACACTAATCCTGTCCCCCCTGCACCGGCAGAGCAGGGAAGAGCTCCAGCTCCAGTCCTCGCACCTCCAGTTCCACCGCCAGCAGTTCCGGGCCAGCAAGTGGCAGAGGCCATCCAATTACTAACCCAGTTAGTCGCCACACAGGCTCAGCGATGAGATGTAGACCCTGGAGATAGGGCGGTAAGTGCAAGAGCCCGTTACTTCATTACCCTGAAGCCGCCAGAGTTTTATGGGTCAAAACCAGAGCAAGACCCGCAGAGCTTTATAGATGAAATGCTGAGGACTCTGGGGATAATGCATGCTTCAGACACAGAGTCAGTAGAATTGGCATCGTACAGGTTGCGGGATGTAGCAGTGTTGTGGTATAACAGCTGGATATCCTCTAGGGGAGCAAATGCCCCTCCCCTGGTCTGGCAGCAGTTTACGGAGGCATTTCTACGACATTTCCTACCGCCAGAGGTTCGACGGGCTCGAGCCGATATGTTCCTGAACCTTAGACAGGGAAACATGAGTGTTCGGGCATACAGTCTTCGTTTCAACTCGCTAGCCAGGTATGCCCCCGCCCTGATAGCTGATAGGGGAGACCATGTGCACCGGTTTGTAAGTGGGTTAGGGCCACATTTGGTTAAGGAGTGTTTGACGGCCTCACTCCAGGACGGCGTGACTATTACCCGCATCCAGGCCCACGCCCAAAATCTGGAAGAGCAGTATCAGACACGGAGAGAGGAGAGCTATCCAGAAAAAGAGGCAGATTTTCCAGGGCTAGAAGCGAGTATAGAGGGGGGCAAGCACAAGAGCAATCTAGGTATTCGGGCCAATCAACGGCCAGTTCCCCACCTCGATTTGCGGATAGGGGGTTTGATCGCCCTACTTATTCGGGACCTGGTCAGGGTGCCAGAGCTTTGGGGTCTCAGTACAGAGTTGATTCCAGCAGGATGGGGCTTCCCCCACCACGATGTGCTCGGTGTGGCAAGCCACACTCTGGGCAGTGCTACCTAGACACCGGTGGTTGTTTTTCCCGTGGACGGACTGACCATTTTGTACGTGATTGCCCACTAAAGGGTGAAGGAGGCCAAACTCAGCCAGCCGGATCAGCGATCGGTTCGTCGTCGACCGTGCGCCCTCGTGGACAGACTTCTCAGGCTCCAGCGGGCCGCGGCCGAGGTAGGGGAGGAGCACCTAGTTCAGCCGGTCCTCCGCACCACCTATATGCATTGACAGGACGACAGGATCCTGAGCCTTCTGCAGATGCGGCCACAGGTACTTTTTCAGTATTTTCTGTGATAGACGTGTGTTAATTAACTCGAATTTTATTTTTCCTATACTGTCCTCTGTATTACTGAACACATTAAGAATTTGGAAATTTGGACGAAAAGTGGTCATACGCATAGGTCAAAGGCGAATACTGGAAATTACAAAGGTCCGAACTGTAAATAAAGGAAAAGACGTGTTACGCGGACGTTTCGAAAACTGCCGAGACCCCAACTCGTTCCATATAATGCGACATAAGTAGTACGGGGAAGCGGAGGTAAAAATATTGACACCGAGACCTCGAAATGCATTAAAGTTCCAGGGTTAAGCGTGCTCAGGTGGGAGTAATTCCATGATGGGTGACCCCCTGGGAAACATGCTGAAAATTTTGCAAATGTGGAAACAAGAGATAAGTGTAAAAGTAGGCAGCCCCGAGTAAATTGGGGTGTGGAAAGAGGTTATAAACCCCATACGATCCATATAGGCTGAGACGGATTAAACTAACAGAAAAAGGAAAGCCATGATAACAGAAAGCCTTGGGAATGAAGGAGAAAAGGACAGGTGTCGTAGGATGGGACCAATATTGAGTCCACACTGACTAAGGCAAGGAATCCCTAATGTGGCGATGTACGGGAACATGTCTAGTGAGGGGATAGACGCAGCAGGCGCTACAAGAAAGAAGCACAACTGTAAAGATCGCAAGAGGGCAGCCTAAGCTTCTAAGACGGACATGCTAAGCGACATGAGGCATCCACAAAGGAGACCTCCCTGAAATAATATACTACGCTATGAGGCCAGTTCAACATTCGAGGACGAATGTTCTAAAGGGGGGGGAGGATGTTATATCCCGCGTTTTGTGCAATCGGACAATTCAAGAGGATCGCGGGGAGACAACAAGCAAAGCAATATTTTATGTGTTTGACACACGAGTTGTTTATGAAAAATTTAGAAGTGAAGATAATGAGAATGGTTAAGAGCATAAAGGGGAATTCACGACATGACTCGTGGAAATATGGAGGAAGACGAAGGGCAAAATTGGAAGTCGGAAAAATTATTTTCAAGAATTGCGAGAAGTAGCCCAAAATATAATTGGGCTTGAAGGTTTTTCTTTGGAAATTAATAGGCCCAACCGGCCATTAATATGGGCCCAAGCCCATGTGGGATTAAATTGTAGATTATAAAAGATGAATAAGGTCATCTTTATCACCTAAATGGTCTAGAAGATTCAAGAGAGCAAAGGAAAGAAAAGAGAGAGCAAACTTCAAGGGCCATTCGGCAAGCTCAAGATTAACAAGAAAAATTGATAAAATCTCTCCAAAAATAAATTCCTACCAAGCAAAGGGTGCTTAACAAGTTAGAGTTGTTGTTGGAGCAAGAAAGGTTCAAAATCATCCAAGTTGCCAAGAGTTAGGAAAGTGAGAAGTTGAAGAAGAAAGGTAAATTCTAACCTTGTTTTATGTGTTATGCATAGATTATATGTGTTGTAGTAGGCAAAAATGGATGAAATTCTTGAAGTAGAGGAATATAGTATATGGCCGTGTATGTACATATAGGTGTAGGAATTGTATTTCAATTGTTGTCAAGTGTTTGGTTGCTATTGTTGTGGATGAGATGTGGAAAATGGAAAAATTGAAGTTGTGTGTGTGCATGGTATGGCCGTGTAGTGTGTAGTTGCAAATGGCCGTGTGTGTGTGTGTTTGATGAATGGATAGTGAGCAAGTCTTAATTAGTATGCCGATCGTCGTGTTGTGGAGCTTATATTACAAGTAGAAGCATAATGAACTTAGTAAAATATTAGTAATTGGAAGTTTGTTTCGGAAGGTGAGGTGAATTGAATGTTATGTTCTTGCATGTATGAAACGTCATGATGTTAGAATGATGTTGTTGGACTATATATAAGGTTGTTATTGACTTTATGGGAGTTGGAAAGTGTTGAAGAAAGTAGTAAATTGATATAATGTATCGTGAGTCGAAAATGTGAATTGCTAGGATGATTGTTGATTATGTTAATAGTTTGGCCGGGTTTGAATTCCCGGATTGTGTTTGTCAAGAATTTGGTTATATTGAATGTCGAGGATGGTGTATTTACAGAGGAAATGCTGCCGAAATTTCGGTAGCCAATTGTTTCCTTAAGGTGTTAACTCTAAGTATGCTAATGAGAGTTTTGGTAAAAATGACCAAATCGCAGATTTTGACGAGATTGTGACTCGAATTTGGAGTAGCTAAAGGAGCGGAAAGAGGTAGGTAAGGCTTCACCCTTCTTTCTATGGCATGTCTTAACTAAAAGAAGTCGGGTACGAGTCTCGGGGACAACCCTAATCCCCGGAATCCGCACCTAAAGTTTTCAACTTTTCGTTCAATTGAATTGAAGTAAAAAGTGTGCAAAATGATGAAAAGACCTTCTAGACCCCTATAACTTGCCTAAGTGGGACCCGATTACTCTAAGACTCATACAAGTAACGCTATGACACGTAATATGGGTAAATTGTATACGCTACCTCGTCCGGCCCGAGGTGGGCCCGTTACTCTCGGATCTTCCTATAATCTTGATTAACGTACTTGAAGTGAATCCAAAGGGGGCCTTTGATCCCGATTTCTTCACCAAGTGATAAGTACTATGTCTACTCCAGCGGGAGTGTTTCTATGATGATAATGATAATGACAATGTCGGACAAGAGGATGTAGCTATGATAAGTACGACCGGAACGACTCTACGACTAAGCCAAGTACTTCATATAAACATGAAAGCGATAAACTAATTTTTGAATCATATTTATATTTTCTAGTTATAACTTTATTTTCTAAAATACCTAAGATTTCATTTTCGGTTACTGTAACACTATTTTCCGTTGATAGTTTCGCCTTAAAATACTTGTTCCTTCAAGGTGAGACAAAGCTATCACTAGCATTCTGTAATGTAATCGGAGGTCACCGACCTTATGTCTCTCCGATGGATACATGATTTTCCTTGGCTCTCTTGTGCGCTTATATGACATATGTATATATATAAAACTGGTATACGTGTATGGGTATGTATATATATATAAGACAAAGTAACTGTATATAAGACATGTATATGCATAAAGGATGAGTAAATGTACGTGTTTGTGGGGAAAAAGGGAAGGGCCACTGTTATATCACCACCTGATTCAGCTGGATTCCATCCTGGACGCGGGATGCCCGGACGCGGGATATGGGATGAGCCGTACGCGGCGTCTGTATATATATATATATATAATGTGTGATACATATGTGATGTAATATGTTGGGTCATCGTTGGGGAGGGGGTTGGGAGAGCCGATTGTATTCGGCATCTGTAAATGTAAATGAAAGATACTGTCTACTGAATTGTACTGTTTTCTGTATACATGAATAAGGGACACCGAGGGGTTGGGAGAGACGATTGTATTCGGCGTCCGAAAACGTGAGTAAAAGCTACCTTTACTAAAATGTACTGTTTTCTGCGCACGAGAATAAGTAATATAAAAATGTGGACTCCTATGCCTATGAAAAGAAACGTTCCAAAGACGAAAAGGGCAAGCCTATACGATAGCCCGCCTGAAAAGGGGCCTCCCTATGTACAGTTTACTTTCTTGCCCCATTATACGGCCTATGGCTCCGTGATATTATTATTGATCGCACTCTATGTTACTGCTTGCATTATTTTCCATGCCTTACATACTCGTTTCATGTCGCGCAGGTCAGCAGGTATACGGACCAGATTCCTAGCGCCCTATCAGCAGCATTCGATAGCGCTCCAGTTGTTCCGGAGCCTTATATCATTGGTACTATTTTGTGTATGTATTTTCGGGCGCGAAAGTACTCGGCCCTTCCTATGTATAAATGTACTATGTCTAGAGGTTCGTAGACAGATATACACAGTCAGCTATGTACAGTTTAATGTATTGTATTCCAAATGGTTCGCGTTCTGGTGTAACGCGATATTAGAAAGTTTATCGCAAATGTTAATGTTTAGAAAAAAAAATATGGCACTGTTTATACAGGATAGCTAAGGGGTGCTCAGTACAAGTATCGGGTACTCGTCACGGCCCCTAGTCGGGTCGTGACACCTTATATGATTCCTTGATGTTATTCATTGTTGTTAGACTCACCTTATGATGCTAGTTCTTTCAAGGTGAGACATGATGATTATAACTACTCCATAATGTCATCGGGGGTTCTCGACCTTACGTCACCCCGATATATTTGTAGCTTTTAATTGAGTTCTAATGCATGCTTTATGATAAGTATATAATGATGAGATTACACAGTGCCTAGACGGCCGGACATGGCACCGCCAAGGTGGGAGGCTTATGATTACACCGTGCCTATTTGGCCGGACATGACACCACTAGTGGGCGGCGTGACATGATTACCCCAGATGCGGGATGCCTGGACGCAGGCTAATGATGTTATTGGTTTAGACAGCTCATGTATGTATATGTTATATTGTCACGACCCAGCTAGGGGCCGCGATGGGTACCCGGGGCTAACCACCGAGCACCGTTCGCTCTACTATTCATCATGCTCATTAACTACTCTTTTATCGGTTTTATACTCAAATCATAAGAAAGTTATATTCCATTTGTAAACATAAATAGTTTCATATACATAAGCCCCTTTAGGCTATCAAAATAATATGTATGTACAATTATACCATAGTAACCTTTTCAAATCACATAACCCACACTCTGTATCTACGAGCCTCTACTGAAGTATAAAACGCATAGACGGGACAGGACCCCGTCGAGCCCAACATATACAAATGTACAGAAAAGAATAATCAAGCACCTCCGGAGCAAGGGAGTGCTTTCAGTCGGCTAACAGCTCCTATGAGTCTGGCTCGAGCTCGCCTCCCTGTCTACCTGTGGGCATGAACACAGCGTCCAAAGAAAACGGACGTCAGTACGAACATTGTACTGAGTATGTAAGGCAAGAATGAAATAAATATAATCGGAGGATCATGAGCCATAAGAGGAAGATATAACCTGCCAGAGTGTCATAAGCTAATACATTTCGTACATATATCATGTTTTACAGAATCATGGTACATATGTCATCACATCATATATCTCGTCACATCACGTATCTCGTCATATCACATATCCCGTCACATCACAATCCTAATCGTTAACCCGCGTCCGGCCCTCTAGGCTCGGTGTAACATCGCAGCCTGCCTTAGCGGTGACATGCCCAGCCATCTAGGCACGGTGGAACTATATGCAGCGCGCCTTAGAGGTGACATGCCTGGCCATTCTGGCGCGGTGGAATTTCATCATCACATAATCAATCATTACCCATCACTATTGCACATTTCATGAACGTATCACAATCTTATCATAGCTGGCATTTTCATACTTAACATAGGCATATTATAAGCTAGCATTATTGATCATCTCATAAACATACCATTACTTAGCATCATTTCACATTTAGCATTAGGAGCATACATTAGACTTCGAAGACAGCCATTGCTATGTCGGGGTGACGTAAGGTCGTAAACCCCCGATTATATTATGAACATTTATGAGCACTTTGCCTCACCTTGAAGGAAATAGTGCATAAGGTGAGTGTTAAAAACAATGACATCATTAGCGTTGTGTGATCATCATATCATAAACTATCGAGCCTCTATACTTTAACTCATTATCATCATTATCATGCTCATATGTAATTTAGTATACTTAAGGACTCGTAAGTTCCATCATATAGGAGGATCATGAAAAGCTTGAAAGATTCATGCCTCTGAAGGAAGGGATAAGCCTTACATACCTTTGACGTTTAACTAAGCTATCGCTTACTTGTTCTCCTTCGATATCACGTCTCTACCTTCAAGAGAGAATTCTCACTAACGTTAGTTAATTCGACTATAAGAACGCGCTACTATTTCTAGAGAAAATTGGACAGAACTTCCTTGGTTTATACTACCTTTCCCATAGTCTATATCAACTCCCAAACTCTCACAACAATATTCACAATATTGCAATCAACAATCACCATTTATATACATTCACCATAATCCACCATTCCTCTTCAATTTCCCCATATTTATGGTTATAGCTTACTATCGCGCTTCCTCGTATATAGTACTTATTTCATGGCCTAAATGTCATTTATAGCGTATTCATAATCGCAATACCCCAACATTTATGAATCAATCCAACTACCATCCATACATGACACTATTAACTCATTAATGACCCGTTTCTCATGTCTTCCTACAATTCAAGTATCTTAACCTTCCAATACCTTAAACAACATGGTTTATTCATGAAACTTACCTTAGATGATGGTTGAACAAGCCTCGAATGGATTTTCTCTTCTAGCACCAAAACCCTACTTCACTTCTTTTGGGTTTTCTTGAGAAAGATGAACTCTACTTGGGTTTCATACACTTTGTTTCATGGATTTGGTGTTGTTGATCCTAGTTTTCCTTTGATTCTCCTGTGGAGGAGTGTTAGAGAGTATTCTAGATGTTTCTTGAAGTGTGGAGTGAAAATGAAATGAAATGGAATGAAAAGGGGATCCTTATACTTAAACTTAAAATCTGGCCGACCATGTTATACGGACCAACATACGGTCCGTACTATTTATACGAACCGTATGTGTGGCCGTATGTTTGGTCCAGTAGATGCTGCCCTCCTTGGCCAATTATACGGTCCAACATACGGCTGGTACAATTTGTACGGTCCGTAGGTTGGGCCGTATAATGCCAGTGGTTCCGTTTTCGTTCTCGTCGACTCGTTTGATCTCCGATCCTTATGGAACCTTCTTAACACTTGTTTACCATCTCAATACCAATCTAAGGGGCATTATTACTTGTCCCCAAGACATCATTATGCCATCACAGACTCTTTGTTCGAAATTCTTATCCGATACACAACATGTGATTCGCTTTCCTTGGCAACTTTCTTTCCTTGCATTATATGCCTTTGAAATCTCGTTGAGGGTCATCAAATACTATTTCTTACTCATCAAAACATCACATACTCTATGTCCTTTGTTATCCTATTCACTGTACATATACAGGGGATTTTTCCAAGGTGTAACATTCTTCCCCCCTTTTGGAACATTCGTCCTCGAATGTTAAACCACTCGGGATTCTACGAAAATTTCGCCGGAGTTTCCCCTGTAATTTGGCACTACCAACCTGTCACAACAACCCATTATATCATCGTCTCATAGGGATACATCACAATATCAACATATCTATGGCCACACACGACCAAAAGCATAGAAAGTAAGCATACATACCTTATATCGTTGGCGTTTCATCTTGAATCTCCTATGAGGGTTGAAATAAATGCGGGTACTTGGACTTCATCTTCTCTTCTGCCTCCCAAGTCATTTCTTTCCGATTGTTGTTTCGCCATAAGACTTTGACTGAAGCTACCTCTCTATTTCGAATTCTTCGCACTTGCCTGTCTAGAATAGCAATAGGCACTTCTTCATAGGTTAGCTTTTCTGTCACTTGCACATCACTTATCGGGACAATATTTGTGGGATCTCCAACACATTTGCGGAGCATCGATACGTGGAGGACTGGATGGACTGATTCAAGCTCCGAGGGTAAGTCCAATTCATAGGCCACATGACCCACCCTGCGGATAATTTTATAGGGTCAAATGCATCTAGGACTTAGCTTCCCTCTCTTGCCAAATCTCATCACCCCTTTCATTGGCGATACTTTCAAAAATACCCAATCATCAACCTGGAATTCCAAGTCCCGACGGCGATTGTCCGCATAAGACTTTTGGCGACTTTGGGCTTTTAGCAATCGATCTCGAATCACCTTAACTTTTTCTACCGCTTGTTGAATCAATTCGGGGCCTATTAATTGTGCTTCTTTTGTTTCAAACCATCCAATTGGAGATCTACACTTCCTTCCATATAAAGCTTTATAAGGAGCCATTTGAATACTAGAATGATAGCTATTGTTGTATGCGAATTCGATTAGCTGCAAATGGTCATCCCAACTACCACCGAAATCCAGCACACATGCTCGTAGCATATCTTCCAAGGTCTAAATAGTACGTTCGGCTTGTCCATCAGTCTGTGGATGAAATGTCGTACTAAGTCTCACCTGAGTACCTAGACCTTCTTGAAAATACTTCCAAAACCTGGCTGTAAACTGTGCTCCTCTATCTGTAATAATAGATAATGGTATGCCATGGAGTCGCACGATTTCCTTGAGATATAACCTCGCATAATCTTCTGCTGAGTAGGTAGTTCTAACAGGAAGAAAATGAGCTGCCTTTGTTAATCTATCCACGATCACCCATATAGAATCATACTTGCCACGAGAACGATGTAACCCCACAATAAAATCCAGGTTGATCACCTCTCATTTCCAAGTAGGGATTTCCATTACTTGCAATAAGCCTCCTGGCTTTTGATGTTCAACTTTTACCTATTGACAACTTCGACACTGCGCTAAAAATTCCGCTATGTCTCTTTTTATGCCATCCCACCAATACATCATCTTGAGATCATGATACATTTTGGTTGCACCTGGGTGAATAGAATACCGAGAACAATGTGCTTCTTCTAGAATTCGTTGGCACAATTTTGCTACATTCGGCACACATAGTCTGCCTCGGTACCTAAGAATTCCATCCATAGAAACTTCAAATGAAGACTACCCTTTTCCATGAGATATGTCTCTGTAATGACACAATTGAGGATCTTCATATTGCTGTTCTTTCACTTCCATATCCAAGGACGAAATTATGGGATCCTTGATGCTAATCCCCACATTACCCGAATCTATTACATGTACTCCAAGATTAGCTAGTTGGCGGAGCTCATGAACCATCTCTTTCTTTTCCTGAGGGACATCAAATAAACTGCCCATCGATCAGCGGCTAAGCGCATCGGCTACTACATTTGCTTTTCCGAGGTGGCACAAGATGTTCACATCATAATCTTTTAACAATTCTAACCACCGCCTCTGCCGCAGGTTCAACTCCTTTTGCTTGAAAATGTATTGAAGCCTTTTGTGATCTGTATAGATATCAACATGCACACCATACAAATAATGCCTCCATATTTTTAAGGCATGAATAACCGCAGCCAATTCGAGATCATGAGTTGGATAATTCTTTTCATGTTTCCACAATTGTCTCGAAGCATATGCAATAACTTTACCATGTTGCATCAATATGCATCCTAATCCCTCACCGAAAGAGTCACAATACACAACATAGCCCTCTAACCCTAAGAATAGTTCCCTCAAGCTCAAATATCGAGATGGAAAATAATGAGGGTCTAAGGGCTTTAACACTTCATCAATTTACCAACTGCCCGTCACCCGCTATAGCAGCACTGGGACTGCCACAGCGACGCCGCTTTGGCGATCACTTGACCGCTTCAGTGATCAAGCCTAAAACGCTTGGGCCGCTACAGCAGCAGGGTTACCGCTCCAGCAATACCGCTGCCGGGGTGCTGGTTGTCACGACCTAGCTAGGGCCGCGACGGGTACCCGGGGCTAACCACCAAGCACCGCTCGTTCTACTACTCATCATGCTCATTAACTACTCTTTTATCGATTTTTATACTCAAATCATAAGAAAGTCAGGTTTCATTTGTAAACATAAATAGTTTCATATACACAAGCCCTTTAGGCCATCAAAATAATATGTATACAATTATACCATAGTGACCCTCTCAGACCACATAACCCACACTGTGTATCTACGAGCCTCTACTGAAGTACAAAATGTATAGACGGGACAGGAACCCGTCGAACCCAACATATACAAATATACACAGAAGAATAATTAAGCACCTCCGGAACAAAGGAGTGCTTTCAATCAGCTAACGGCTCCTACGAGTCTGGGTCGAGCTCTCCTCCCTATCTACCTGTGGGCATGAACACAGCGTCCAAAGAAAACGGACGTCAGTACGAATATTGTACTGAGTATGTAAGACAAGAGTGAAATAAATATAATAGGAGGATCGTGAGCTATAAGAGAAATACATAACCTGCAAAAGTGTCGTAAGCAAATACATTTCGTACATCTATCATATTTTATATTATCATAGTAAATATGTCATCACATCACATATCTCATCACATCACAATCCTCATCGTTATCCCGCGTCCGGGTAACCATCATATGCCGCCCACTAGTGGTGATCATGCCCGGCCCTCTAGGCTCGGTGTAACATCGCAGCCCGCCTTAGCGGTGACATGGATGGCCATCTAGGCACGGTGGAACCAAATGCATCCCGCCTTAGCGGTGACATGCCCGACCATTCTGGCACGGTTGTACTTCATCATCACATAATCAATCATAACCCCATCACTATTGCACATTTCATGCACGTATCACAATCTTATCATAGTTTGGCATTTTCATACATAGCATAGGCATATTACAAGCTAGCATCATTAATCATCTTATAGACATATCATGACTTAGAATTATTTCACATTTAGCATTAGGAGCATACATTAGACTTTGAAGACAACCATAGCTATGTCAGGGTGACGTAAGGTCGTGAGCCCCCGATTATATTATGAACATTTATGAGTACCTTGCCTCACCTTAAAGGAAAGAGTGCATAAGGTGAGTGTTATCAATAATGACATCATCAGTGTTACGGAATCATCATATCATGAACTATCGAATCTCTATACTTCAACTCATTATCATCATTATCATGCTCGTATGTAATTTAGTATATTTAAGGACTCATAAGTTCCATCATATAGGAGGACCATGGAAAGTTTGAAAGATTCATGCCTTTGAAAGAGGGGATAAGCCTTACATACCTTTGGCATTTAACTAAGCTATCGTTCACTTGTCCTCCTTCAATGTCACGTTTCTACCTTCAAGAAAGAATTCGCACTAACGTTAGTTAATTCGACTATAAGAACGCGTGACTATTTCTAGGGAAAATTGGGCAGCACTTCCTTTGTTTATACTACTTTTTCCCATGTTCTATATGAACTCCCACACTCTCACAACAACATTCACGATATTGCAATCAACAATCATCATTTATATACATTGACCAAAATCCACCATTTTTCTCCAATTTCTCCACATTCGTGGTTATAGCTTACTATCGTGTTTCCTCATATATAATACTTATTTCATGGCCCAAATGTCATTTATAACGTATTCATAATCACAAATTATCAATGATCATGTCTCAATTCAAACCTTTACTCACCAATGCTACTATTCACACTTTCATGACCCACTTCTTATACCTTTCTATAATCTAAGTGTTCCAGCTCTTCCATACCCTAAATAACATGTAAATGCCATAAAACTTAACTTAGATGTTGTAGGAACAAGCCTTGAGTGGTATTACTCTTCTTGCACCAAAACCCTAGTTTGCTTCTCTTGAAATTTCTTAACTTGGACGAACCTTAATGAGTTTCATACACTTGATTCACTTGAATTCTTGATATTGATCTTTGATTTCCTTTGTTTCCTTGTAGATGAAGATTAGAGAATACTCTAGAGGTTTCTAGAGAGAAATATCGTGAAGATGAAATGAATTTAATGAGCTTGGGTCTCCTTTTAATGACTTAAAATCTGATCCGGAATGAACAGTAGTTGAAGTGCACAGTGGTCGTAAACCCAGTTTACGGTCCGTATTCCAGTTTACGGGCCGTATATCATGGTCATATTTAAGCATATCAAAACCAGAAAGGTATGCTGAGGATCATGGCGATTTACGATCACGGTTTACGAGCCGTATTTCAATTTACGGTCCGTATTCCAAGTCGTATTTAACCATTTAAACATTTGACAGAAAGTTTAAGTTTTGTATGTTGGAATACGACATGGTGGTTTACGGGCCGTATACTACATTACGGTCCGTATTTCACTTTACGGTCGACTGGCAAAAATGCAAATCAGCAACATTCAATTCTTCAAAACCTATAATTAGTCATTGTGGAGCATAACCTCTCTCTTGTTCCCATTGCCTTTGAAATCATACTTAGGGTCGTCAAACGTCATTCCCTTCTAATTAAAACACCATATACTCATATTCTTGTTAGTCTATTCGTTGTACGTTCACGGGGAAATTTCCGAGGTGTAACACTGGTGCCGCCAAAGTGGGCACCAGACACCAGAAAACTTCCCAAGTTTCACAATTTGATCCGATTTTCGGACTAATTTCCGAGGCCATCTGCTCACATACAATACACATAGACACACATAAAAACGCTCTACGGACAAGCCCGTGGCCTCGGAATTCCCAACGGAGGTCTTGTTGATTGAGTCAACCCCCGATGCCTTAATTCCAATTTCCCAACCCAATTCACGAAATGCATCTGAGTGCATTAGGAACCGAATCAAATACACACCCAAGTTCTAAATGACCATCCGAACCTCTCGGAATCAACGAAATTCCAAAAAAACTTCGTTTATCCAAAAATCAACTTCGGGTCTACCATTTTTCACAAAGGTTGCCTAAATCCGGTCTAGACACTTCGGAAAGTGTGCCAACGGTCTTTTCGGGTAAAAAATGAGCTAATCAATGCTTAAGAACGAGCAAAAATGCTGAAAAGACTATAACGACCAAACGGGTCGTTACATCAGATACTAATTGAACCGTCGCTCGTCCTCGAGCGAAGAAAAGAAGGAAAACAGGGAATACCTGAATCAATAAACAACTGAGGATATCGGCTACGCATGTCAGACTCATTCTCCCAAGTAGCCTCCTCAACAAGACAGTGCTTCCATTTCCCCTTCACAGAAGCAATCTCCTTTGACCTCAGTTATCTAAGACCACGATAGGCTCCTCCTCATAAGTCAAATTCTCATCAAACAATATAGAATCCCAACGAACAATGTATGTACCGTCGGCATGGTACTTCCTTAGCATCGAAACATGAAAAATTGGATGAACTCCCGCCAAGCCTGGCGGCAATGCCAACTCATAAGCTACATCACCGATACAGTCCACAATCTCAAACGGACCAATATACCCGGGGCTCAAATTGCCTCTCTTACCAAACCTCATGACACCCTTCATGGGTGAAACCTTCAATAGAACTTGGTCACCAATAGAAAACTTCAAAAGCTTGGCCTGAATAACTCTCACTCTATCAAGGGGCTCTCTCTGCAAATTTGTACTCCAAAGCCGAGCCTCGAACCCATCAAACCAACCAATCGAAGACCTACATCTCCTACCATAAAAGGCCTCAAAAGGCACCATATCAATACTCGAATAATAGTTGTTATTGTATGCAAACTGTCACGACCCAACCGGAGGGCCGAGACGGGCACCTGGAACTATTCCACCGAGCACCTCTCATTATAACTTCACAATCATATCTAGGTGAGCCACATAGCTAACTCGCAATTCCTATGCATCAATAATACAAATTCCAACGGACTAAGGCACTTTTATATCAACATCATCAAATACACCCATAAATATACACAAGCCGACAAAGTTATCAAAACAATATACAAAGTATGAGCCAACAAGGCTGAGAGATATCTAGCTATACCCGACTGTCTACCAGCCTCTCAAAGAGTATGTAACATCATAAAGACCGGACATGACCTCTCCATGCCCATGTATGTAGACAAAAGAATAGTACCAACGGCTGCAGCTCCGAATCGAATGGAGCTTCGCTAGGCAATCTCTGATGAAGCAGCCTAAGGGTCAAGTATGTCTCCCTGTTCATGTGCGGGCATGAACGCATCGTCCACAAACAAAAGGATGTCAGTACGAACAATATACTGAGTATGTAAGGCATAAGTAGTAACATGATAAAAACATGAAAGATAACATAAGCTAGAAGAGCTATTTATACCTCTTGAAACATTTATCATACTTACTTACCTTTTCTCTAAAGAAGACCTCCTATATATATACATACACATAATAATACCATACCCAACCATGTAGGTTCGGTGTTATCCATACCCGGCCATAATAAGGCTCGGTGTTATCCGTACCAAACTGATCAGTGGTGTTGCGCAATAGATATCATACCCGGCTATACAGGCTCAGTGTCACAACATAGCTTCATCTATATATATGAATACACAAGTAAGAGCGACATTGTCATCCTCATCACTATACCTTTTCCTAAAAGACCAACTATCGTATGACGACATCAATGGTATCATTAGAGTATCAAGAATTATGAACTTTAGCACTTCTAGTAATGGGGTTATCATGGAAGACATTGTGAATTTCATGTACAGGTGTACAACAATGGAATCATGCCTTAAGAAAGAAGGGTTAGTGTCACAACCCAACCCCGTAGGCCGTGACTAGTGCCCGATCTGAGCACTCAAACGCATTCTAGTATATAGCAGAAGCTGACAAGGCTTTATTTCAAATTTAGATAATTTCCAGAAAAATTTCGGCAGAGTTTCCTTTGTTTTACGGACTATCCCATATACCCTGCACGCAGAAAATACCAACAAAGGCCACACAGGGCCAACAAAGCAACATTTAAATATATGCGGACCGGCCGCCGTAGCGAATGGGATCGCCGAAACACATCATAAGCACACATCTGTACAGAAAGACCCCAACCCACAAACATGTCCACAGACCTCTAAACAGACCGACAGAATCATATGACGGGACAGGGCCCCGCCGTACCCATGAACGAGAATATATGTAGAAGTGACAGACTGTACCAAAAGATGGCTCTGGATAAAATAGCGCTCCAACTGGCAGAAAAGATGTCCTAGACAGACGGATCGGCAAACCTGTCGTCAGTACCTGCGCGGCATGAAAACGCAGCCCCCGAAGAAAGGAGGTCAGTACGAAATATGTACTGAATATGTAAAGCCTGAATTACAGAAACAAAATCATAACTGGTACAGAGCGTACAGAAAGTAAACAGAAGACCCAAAGTATCAGATACATATTTTCAAAACATGCAGAGTGTGTACAGAAACATATGTCATATCAAATCCGGCCCCCACCAAGGGACTCGGCAGACAGAACGTGGCCACCCTCCCGACGCTGGTGCCACAACACAGAAGAATCAGAAAAGGGGGCATAACCCCGCATCATAATATATCATATCAGATGGCCATAGCAAATCATATCAGAACAAGCGTACATGGCACAGCATACTCCACAAACCCATGTACGCGTATACCTGCCCCCTCACATCGAGGCACGGCGAACAATGCAAAGGATCACGCTTGACAACATATCCTGGCCCGGGCTCAGTGTGGGAAACATTGGGGCATCCACGAATGGAGTAGTGAGAGACTAATGCAATTAAAATATGATAAATGTTTTAATAGACTCGATGAGACATATCAAAGACAAACCGATCCAATGAAGTCGAACGGGAACATAATAAACGAGTTTCGGATATCATAATAAATTACAGAAGTATAACCTTTCTGAAATCGTTCCGAGTGTCAGAACAATTTATCTGACTCAATGGGATATTTAAAACAATGTTTGTTAGGTAATTAGAATAGTAGTCAAAACGTTTCTTTTAAGAACTGCTCGAAAAGAAGACTTAAGTACATTAAGGGCAAAACCGGAAATAGCGGGCCCGCCTCGGGACAAACAAGGCGGCGGGCTCAAATTATGCCCTCTAAGCTTATGGGGTCACCTAAAAAGGTTCTACGGACATTCTATAGCTTTCCAAGTAATTTAGAGCAAATTTGCATAATCTTCAAGAATACAAACCAAAAGGGCTCAATCTTACTGAAGGAAAAAGCGAGATTTTAAATTGCGGATTCCGATGGGCAGAAAGTCTTTCGAGGCCCGAATCCGGTTCTAATATACTTAGGCATGCCAAAAGAAGGATCGGGTGGCTTTACATACCTTTTGAGCTTTGCACGCCTATCCAAGCTCACTACCCGTTTCGTCGAAAATCTGCAAATGGTCACATTTACCAATTGTAAGTTATGAATACCATAATTTCAACTTATGGCATATTTGTCTATCGAAATTTTGGCAGCACTTCCCCTATACATATAGCACCCCCGAGAATTCAACTCGGCTAAAAACCATCAACAACAACCCAAACAACAACATCAACATCAACAACAACCATTAGAAACACAATAACCTTCAACTAGCCATCTTTTTAACAACATGATATAACCTTCACCCCAACCTAAATCTTCAAACTAATATCCATGATTTCACATTCATTATTGATCAAGATCATCACAATATAGTTTTCGAAATATCTCATATCGTTTCCTCAAGTTATACACACGACATACATAATATACAACTTTCCGCCAAAGTCATAACTTGTGCAAAACATCAAACCTTTGGCATACAACTTCATAACATGCTTCCAACTTCTAAACTCATCAATGATCATCACAATTACACACTAAACAACTTAATTCATTTCTATCCCAAGCCAAACACACCCTACGGCCATATGCCTATTTTATCAATATCAAGTAAATTCATCCAACTCTCAATTCCCATATGCATTTCATCACAATCACAACTAGAATATAACATGAATTCAACACATTATAACCACACCATACACACATGCCCACGGCTACAAGCCATATTCCAAACCCACTTTGCAAACTTCCATTTTTCCATACAATCAACACATTTCTATATACTACAACACAAACAAGACTTCATAACACAAAGATAAATGAGAAATTCTTACCTTTTCCTCAAGCCTTCTTCACTTGGAGGTATGATCACTTTGATGATTCTAATCCTTCTCCCTCCAAACCAACTATACCAAGTTACAAAGGGACCTTGAATTAGTGGAAATCCAACAAGAGAAAATTTTTTAGAACAATATTTTTGGTAGCCAATTTTTCCTCCCAAACCCGAGACCTTCTTTCTCTTCTTCTATTTTTTGCTCTTGTTTATCTTGTTTCATACTTATCATAAGTCTTCTAATGTATATATTATAAAGACTTGGTCACATGACCAAGCACATGACCAAGAAATGGGCTTGGACCAAGGCCATTATAGCCGGCCAAGCAACCCTCTTTGGGCCTCAATTCATTTCAATTTGTTGAGCCCAATAACTTGTAAATCACATTTTGTAATTCCCGAAACTAATTTCCAAAATTCCAAAATTTACCCTTAGCCTTATCCCACACTTTCACAACAATATTTTTTTCATGCACAACTCCTATGTCAAATAAAAATTAATTATAACCTTATTTCTTACCAGCCAAGAATATTTCCAAATTTTTCCAACGTGTTAAAACACGGGATATAACAGTTAGCCTTACATACTTCTATGTCTTCTTAACTACTTAACGTTCTTCTCCAGAGCTCAAGAAATCTACATTCAAGAGGATTCATATCAAGGTTAGGTCTCAAAGACACTCTTAAGTTTAAACTAGTATAATTCGTGAGCTAACGAAAAATTGGGCAGCATCCCCCCTATTTAATCTAATTCTACTAGATTCCAACACAACTCCCAATCAGCAATGACATTATTAACAATACCATAATTAAGAGACTCATTCAATCCCTAAAATTCCCTTTCATAATCAACCCATAACTATAACTACAACACAACACAACACCATATGCACTTGTATACAAGACTTCCTCATCATCATTATTACCTTTCATAAGAAGATTGTACTAAAACTATTCCAACATTTTCAAGCCAAGTTAATTTGCTACTAAAAATACCATCAAATCCATATTTGGACTTCCTCATTTATTTTCTTCCATAGATCAAGTTGTTCAATAACCAAGCATTCTTAATAACATGAAAATAGATATTGGAACTTACCTTAACCACACAAAATCAAGCTTTGGATAAACTATTCCACTTGAGTGAAACCTTAACTTCAACACCAAAGAAATTCTTGGACTCTACAATCCTAGTGAGCCTTTCAACACTTGAATCCCTTGATTCTTACCTTTTGATCTTTGATTTCACTTGAGTTTCGTTGGATATATTTGGAAGAAGGTTCTAGGGCTCGCAAAGATTTGGGAAATGTTGAAAATGAAATAAATGAGTAAGGGTCGGATATATATAACTTAAAAGGAATCTGGCCAGACCTAGATTTACGGTCAACTTTACGGTCCGTATAATCGAACCGTAAATCCTTACTAGTGATACGCCCCTTCCGAAAATAATTTAAGGTGGGAGTCAGCCAAATATACGATCCGTAAAAATTGTACGGTCCGTATAATTGGACTGTAAATCTTAACCAGTGGTTCACCCTTTCTGGAACTAATTTACGGTGGAGGTTAGCCAGATACATGGTCTGTAAAAATTATGCGGTTCGTATATCCAACTGTAAAACCCATTTTTTCCTGAAAATAAATTCCCGTCGATTGTTCAACCTTTAATCTTTCCAATACCTGCTAAACATGAACTTAACCCTTTATAACTATAAGATAAACTTGTCTAATCTTATTTAACCTTTATAACCCCTCGAACTCGCGGCGAATCTGAATGTACAAAATCACAGGGTGTAACATCCTTCCCTCTTTGGAAACATTCATCCTCGAATGTTAGACTCTTAAGGATTCTACAGAAATTTCGCCAGAGTTTCCCCTGTAAAAATGCCACTACCATCCTGTCTCAACAACCCAGATTACACAATGCCTCATAGGACTACAATAACAATAACAATAATGGTCACACACGACCAAGGAATCATAAAAAAAACATTACGTACCTCAACATTATCCACATGTACAATTCTGGGGGGATCCCCAATGCACTTGTGAAGCATCGATACATGAAAAATCGGATGGACTGATTTCAAATCCGAAGGTAGATCTAATTCATAAGCCACCTGGCCTACCTTGCGTACAATCTCATAAGTCCCAATGTACCGAGGACTAAATTTTCCCTTCTTACCAAACCGCATGATGCCCTTCATCGGCGACACCTTCAAGAATACCCAGTCCTTCACTTGGAATTCTAAGTCTCGTCGACGATTATCTGCATAAGATTTCTGACGACTCTGAGTTATTAATAATCGATCCTGGATAAGCTTGACCTTCTCTATGGCTTGCTGGATCAAGTCTACCCCTATTAGTTTAGTTTCTCCCACGTCGAACCACCCAAATAGTGATATGCACTTGCGCCCACATAAAGCCTCATACGGGGCCATTTGGATGCTAGACTGATAACTATTGTTATAAGCAAACTCAATAAGCGGTAGGTGATCATCCTAACTACCTCCAAAATCCAACACACATGTCGTAGCATATCCTCGAGGGTCTGGAGGCTACTCTCAGCTTGTCCATCAATCTGTGGATAAAATGTTGTACTAAGACTCACTTGAGTCCCCAAACCTTCTTGGAAGGACTTCTAGAAATTAGCTGTAAACTGTGTTCCTCTATCGGAAATAATAGATACTGGAACACAATGGATTCGTACTATCTCTTTGACATAAAGCCTTGCATAATCTTCAGCTGCGTATATAGTTCTGACTGGTAGAAAATGAGTTGACTTCGTATGTCGATCCACAATTCTCTATATAGAATCTTACTTATGCTGAGAACGAGGTAAGCCTGCGATGAAATCCATATTAATCACTTCTCATTTCCAAGTCGGAATTTCCATAGCTTGCAACAATCCACTGGTTTTTTGATGCTCAATTTTTATCTGTTGACAGTTAGGATTGAGCTACGAATTTCGCTATGTCTTTCTTCATTCCGTTCCACCAATATATAGATTTGAAATCATGATACATTTTCATCTCTACTGGATGAACAGAATAACAGGAACAATAGGCTTCCTCCAAAATCTGATGATGTAATCCTATAGTATCGGGAACACACAATCTGCCTCAACATCGGAGAACTTCATCTGCAAAAATCTCAAAGGATGACTTGTTCTTTCGAGAAAGTGTATTCATGTACTGAACTAGTATGGGATCCTCATACTGGCGCTCTTTCACCTCAACTACCAGTGACGAGATAGCTGAATTCTGAATGGTAGCTCCTATATTGCCCGAGACCATTACCCGAACCCCTAGGTTGGCTAACTGCTGGAGCTCACGAGCTAACTCTCTTTTCTCTGGCTGAACATCATATAAGCTACCCATAGATCTACGGCTAAGAGCATCGACTACGACATTCTCCTTCCCTGGGTGATATAGAATGCTAACATCGTAGTCTTTCAACAGCTCCAACCATGGCCTTTGTCGTAAATTCAACTCTTTCTGCTTGAAAATATACCGAAGGATCTTGTGATCCATATAAATATCAACATGAACACCATACAAATAATGCCTCTACATTTTCAATGCATGAATCACCGCAGCTAGCTCAAGATCATGGGTTGGATAGTTTTTCTCATATTTCCGCAACTATCTTGAAGCATAAGCAATCACCTTACCATGCTGCATCAACACACACCCTAACCCAACGTCTGAAGCATCATAATAAATAATATAGCCTTCCGATCCTTCTGAAAGTGTCAGAACCGAGGTCGAAGTCAATCTATTCTTCAACTTTTGAAAAATGCGCTCACAAGCATCCGTCAATTGAAATATAGCTGCTTTCTGAGTCAGCTTTGTCAGTGGTGCAAAAATAGAAGAAAAGCCTTCTACAAATCTTCTATAATATTCTGCCAAACCCAAAAAACTACGAACCTTCATAGGTGTTGTAGGCCTTGGCCAAGTCTTCACAGATTCAATCTTCTGGGTATCCACCCGAATACCATCAGCTGAAATAATATGCCCCAGAAAGGTCACAAAATTCAACCAAAACTCACATTTTGAAAATTTTGCAAATACCTCCGGAGCCTGAAGAATTCTAAGGACGGTGCGTAAATGATCTGCATGTTTCACCTCGGATCGTGAGTATACCAAGATATCGTCGATAAACACAATCAAAAACCTGTCTAAGAAAGGCCTGAACACATTGTTCATTAAATCCATGAATACTGCTTGTGCATTAGTTAGTCCAAACGACATCACCCGGAACTTGAAATGACCATATCTAGTTCTGAAGGTCGTCTTATGAATATCTTTCTCCCTAACTCTCACCTGGTGATACCCAAATCTTAAGTCTATCTTTGAGAACCATTTGGCACCCTGCAATTGATCAAATAGATCATCAATCCTTAGAAATAGATATTTATTCTTGATCGTCACCTTATTCAGCTGTCTGTAATCAATACACATTCGCAAGAAGCTATCTTCTTCCTTACAAACAACACAGGTGCTCCCTACGGTGATGAACTAGGCCTAATAAAGTCTATCTCAAGTAAGTCCTTCAATTGTTCCTTCAACTCTTTCAACTCTGCGGGAGCCATTCTATAAGGAGGAATAGATATGGGCTTAGAATCGGGTAGCACATCAATAGCGAAATGAATCTCCCGCTCCGGTGGAAGGCTGGAAGCTCATTTAGAAACACACCCGGAAACTCATTCACCACAGGGACATATTGGAGATTGGGCAACTCTGCCTCTATATCTTGAACCCGAACTAGGTGATAAATACAGCCTTTAGCAATCATTTTCCTTTCCTTGAGATAGGAAATAAACCTACCTCTTGGAGACGCTGTACTACCCTTCCATTCTAGAACTGGTTCTCCCGAAAATTGGAAACGAACCATTTTTGTTCTGCAATCAACACTGGCATAGAAAGAAGCCAACCAATCCATACCCATTATGACATGTAAATTAGCAACAGTATGATGATCACACATCATAACTACACAATTTCTATATACCCGGCTAGCTATCACCGGATCACCAATGGGTGTAGATACTTCAAAAGGTTTAATTGCCTCAGGTTTCACCCCAATACGATCATCAATATAACGAGTAATATATGACAATGTAGAACTCGGATCAATCAATACATATACATCATGAGAAAATATCGATAATATACCTGTAACGATATCGTGGGAGGACTCAAGATCCTGTCACCCCGCTAGAGCATAAATACGGTGCTGAGGACCACTAGAACTGGGAGCTCCTCCTCTGCCTCTGCCACGGCCAGCTGGTGTTTGTGAGCCTTGCCCCGGAGGGCGTATAGCTGATGATGACCCAGCTACTGACCCTGTGGCCTGGACCCTACCCCGACTACCTATCGATGGACAGTCACGCATGATATGGCCTAGCTGACTGCAGGCATAGCAAACATCTGAACCTAATCGGCACTGTCCCTAATGTAGCTTACAGCATTGAGCATATCGCGGTAAGGGTGGTCTCATCTATTCTGAATCACCTCTATACTGAGAACCTAAAGCTCTGACCCGATCCGGAGTGAGTAGGTCTATCAAATCTTTGGCTTGCATATCGTGGAGGTGCACTAGTCACTGAATGGCCTGAGTGCCTAGAATACTGTTGTCTCTGCCCTCCTCTAAACTCACTAGCCGGACCCGAGGATCTGGCCCTCTTACTATAGCCCTTATCATGCTCACGCTCACTCCTTTGTTGTTATTGTCGTTCTTCTAGATTCTGGGCATGGGCCTGAATGCGAGAATTGTCCATACCGTCCTAAAGTGAGGCTGTCAAGAACTTATCCATCAAATATGGCCCTAAGCCACTCACAAACCTATCACGACCCGACTAGAGGCCATGACGGGTACCCGGGGCTAACTACCGAGCACCACTCATTCTATTACTTATCATACTCATTAAGTGTACATTCATTAATTTATACTCAATCATAGGAAACCATTTTTCATTTGGAAACATAATTACTTTTATATACTTAAGCCGCTCGGCTATCAAAATAATAATATAGATACAATAGTAACATCGTGAGACCATACTACCCACACATGCGTATCTTTGAGCCTCTACTAGAGTACTAGACATATGGACGGGACAGGACCCTATCGTGCCCAAAATGCATATATGGACACAAAAGAATAAACCAAATAGCACCTCCGAAATAATGGAGTGCTCCTGTAAATCTGCTGATGACTTTTATGAGTCTGGATCACCTCCCTGTCTACCTGTGGGCATGAACACAGCGTCCAAAGAAAAAGGACGTCAGTACGAACATTATACTGAGTATGTAAGGCATGAATGAAATGAACATGATAGAGAAATATAAGTCATAAGGTGAAGATACAACCTGCGTAACTTTTAAGGGTGGATACATTTCATACATATGTCATATATACTCATAGTACATGTATCTTCATAGGGTATACATCGTCGTATCATATAAATTATCATCATTAACCCGCATCCGGGTAACCATCATATGCCGCCCACTAGTGGTGATCATGTCCGGCCTTCTAGGCGTGGTGGAATCATAAGCAGCCCGCTTTAGCGGTGACATGTCCGGCAATTTCGGCACGATGGAATCACAAGCAGCCTGTTAAACCTTGGAAAATTCCCCGTTAATATACAGTAAATAGGCTAGCGAGGAACATGAGGTATACGATGATTCGGAGAAGTGAGAGATAGCATTTGACGACCCTAACCAAGATTTAAAGACATTAGACGTAAAGGAAGAAGTTTGGTAAAGAAAGTAAAAGATATGTGATGTGTCGGGTAGAAATCATGGACGATGAGTTAATGATGGCATAATGATGTCTTAGAGACGAGTAATGACGTCCCTTAGATTGGTATTGAGGTGTTAAACAAGTGTCAAGAAGGTTCCACAAGGATCGGAGATGAAACGAGTCGAGGAGAACAAGTCCCGGACAGCTGGACATTATACGGCAAGACATACTGGCCGTATAAAATCCACGGACCGTATGTCAAACCGTAGATTCAGCCCAGAATGGCATACTCCACTGGACCAAACTTACGGTCCAAATACGATCAGTGAAAAATATACGGACCGTATGTTGGTCCGTATAAGTTGGTCGGGACAGGTTCAACATTTAATATAAGGGACCTTTCTCATTTCATTTTCATTTAATTTTTCACTCCACAAGTCAAGAAACCTCTAGAATATTATTTCTAACATTCATCCATAAGAAAATCAAAGGAAATCCATGATCAACTACTTCAATCCATGAAAACAAGTGTATGAAACCTAGTGAAAGTCATCCAAGCCAAGAAATCCCAAGAGAAGTGAAGTAGGGTTTTGGTGCTAGAAGAGTATTTACATTCAAGTCTTGTTCATCCATCATCTAAGGTAAGTTTCATGACCATACCATTTGTTTAAGGTATTGGAAGGTGAAGGCACTTGAATTGTAGAAAGACATAGAAAATGGGTCATAAATGAGTGAATAGTGGTTGGGATGAATCATGAATGTTGGTATGTTATGATCGAGGATACATTATAAATGACATTTAGACCATGGAATAGGTATTATATGCGAGAAAACACGATAGAGAGTCATAACCATAATTGTGGAGAAATTGAAGAGAAATGGTGAATCGTGGTAGATGTAGATAAATGATGATTGTCTTGTACGATGTTGTGAATGTTGACATGAATGTTTGGGAGTTGACATAGAACATGAGAAAAGTAGTATAAACAAAGGAAGTGTTGCCCAATTTTCTCTAGCGTTAGTAAGTCCGTTCTTATGATTGTTAGCTAATTTCGATACGAATTCTCTTGAAGGTAGGACATGTGCATTGAAGGAGAGCGAGCAAGTGATAAACTAGTTAAACTACAAAGGTGTGTAAGGCTAATCCCTTCCTTCAAAGGCATGAATCCTTCAAGCTTTCCATGATCCTCCTATGTGATGGAGCTTATGAGTCCGTAAATATACCAAACTACATACGAGTATGATAATGATGATGATGAGTAAAAGTATAGAGCTTCTAAAGTTCATGACATGATGCTCCTATAACATTAATGATGTCATTATTGTTAACACTCACCTTATATACTATTTCCTTCGAGATGAGGCGGGATACTCATAAATGTTCATAATATAATCGGGGGTTCACGACCTTACGTCACCCCGGCATAGCCATAGTCGCCTTCAAAGTCTAATATATGCTCTTAATGATAAATGTGAAATGATGCTAAGTCTTGATATGTCTATAAGAGGGTCAATACTGCTAGCTTATAATATGCTTATGTATGTTTGAAAATGTCCAGCTATGATAAGATTATGATATGTTCATGAGATGTGTAATAATGATGGGTTATGATCGACTATATGACGATGTGATTCCACTGTGCCTCAATGGCCTGGCATGTCACCGCTAAGGCGGGCTGCATATGATTCAACCGTGCCTAAATGGCCAGGCATGTCACCGCTAAGGTGGGATGCTATATTTACACCGAGCCTAGAGGGTCGGGCATGATCACCACTAGTGGGCGGCATTTGATGGTTACCCGGACGCGGGTTAACGATGAGGATTATGATGTGATGATGTATGTGATATGATTATATATGTGATATGATGACATATGTACCATGATTATGTGAATTATGGTATATGTATGAAATGTATTTGCCTATGAAACTTATGCAGGTTATATCCTTCTCTTATGACTCATGATCCTTCTATTATATTTATTTCATTCCTGTCTTACATACTCAGTGCAATGTTCGTACTGACGTCTGTTTTCTTTGGACGCTGTGTTCATGCCCACAGGTAGACAGGGAGGCGAGCTTGACCCAGACTCGTAGGAATGATTAGCTGATTGAAAGCACTCTTTTGTTCCGGAGGTGCTTGATTATTCTTTTGTGTACATTTGTATATGTTGGGCATGACAGGGTCCTGTCCCGTCCATATGTCTAGTACTCTAGTAGAGGCTCGTAGATACGCAGTGTGAGTTGTATGGTCTCACGAGGTTGCTACTATGTATACATATTATTTTGATGGCCGAAAGGCTTATGCATATAAAAGTGTTTAAGTTTTCAAAATGAAAGATGATTTTCTTATAATTTGAGTACGAAGTTGATACAAGAATGAATAATGAGCATGATAAGTAGTAGAGTGAGCGGTGCTCGGTGGTTAGCCCCGGGAACCCGTCGCGGCCCTAGTCGGGTCGTGACAAAAGTGGTATCAGAGCAGTTCAGTCCTAAGAAGTGTCTACGAGCCGTGTCTAGTAGAGTCTTGTTTATGGTGTGTTGCGTGCCACATCAATAAATAAGAGGCTACAGGGCATTTAGGAAAAATGACCATCTTTCTTCTTATGAGATCGTGCGATAGAGCCGTGTATAAGATTTTATCCTCCCTAATATTGTGTTGTGAATTCAGAAATGCCGCCAAAGGGAAAAGCTACAGCCGCCCAGAAGGGAAAGACTACGACAAAAAGGCGGGTAGAAAGAGAGCCTCCGATGAATATAGAAGAGGGAGAATCACATAATGAGGCCTTATCTAATACTTCTTCCACCCCGCCTAATGTGGAAGAACAAGGAGGAGCTCCAGCTCCAATTCCTCCACCGAGTGCTTCGGGTCAGAAAGTGACTGAGGCCATTCACTTATTGACACAGTTGGTTACCGCTCAGGCACAGCGGCACAATGCGGGCCCAAGTGATATGTCAGCTAGTACCCGAGCCCGTGACTTTATGAGTTTGAATCCTCCGGAGTTTTTCGAGTCAAAGCCGGATGAAGACCCGCAAGGTTTCATAGATGAGATGATAAGGACATTGAAAATTATTCATGCCTCCGAGACCGAATCCGTGGAGTTAGAATCGTATAGACTCCGAGATGTGGCGGTATTGTGGTATAATAATTGGATAGCATCGAGACAAGAGAATACGCCTCCACCTGTATGGCAAGAATTTGTAGATGCTTTTATCCGTCACTATTTGCCACCCGAGGTCCGCCGAGCTAGAGCAGATAGATTTCTAAATTTGAAGCAAGAAAATATGAGTGCCCGAGAGTATAGCATGCAATTTAATTCTTTGGCTAGATATGCCCCGACTATGGTGGCCGACATAGGAGATCGGGTGCATAGATTTGTGAGTGGCTTGGGGCCACATTTGTTCAGAGATTGCTTGACGGCTTCGTTGCAAGAAGGGATGGATATTTCCCGAATACAAGCCCATGCCTAGAACTTAGAGGGACGACAAAGGGCTGATCGCCACATTGATAAAGGGAAAAGCAAACGAGCCAGATCTATGGGGACAGGTAGCGACTATAGAGGGGGGTCGAGGCAGACCTATTCCCGACATTCAAGCCAGTCAGTGACTAGTGCGCCTCCACGATTTGCAGATAGAAGATTTGACCGCTCCTTTCCTTTAGGATAGGGTCAGAGTTCGAGAGCTTCGGGTTCTCAGTTTGGGGGTGATTATAGTCAGAGGAGACCACTAGTTCCCCGATGTAGCCGGTGCCGGAAATTACACTCAGGGTCGTGTCGCCAGGACACAGGTGCTTGTTATGTTTGTGGACAGACTGGGCATTTGATGTGAGATTGTCCCTCGCGGTATGGTAGAGGTGGAGTTCTACCCACAGGTTCAGCAGTTGGTTCTTCATCAGTATGCCCGGTAGGGCAAACTCCCCAGATGTCAGCAAGTCGAGGTAGAGGCAGAGGGACAGCATCTACTTCAGGTGCCACTCAGCCCCGTGTATATGCTTTAGCCGGACGACAGGATCTCGAGTCCTTCCCGGATGTGGTTACAGGTATATTGTCTATATTCTCCCGTGATGTGTATGCATTGATAGATCCGGGTTCTACATTTTCTTATATTACTCCATATGTTGCTAGTTGTATTGGGGTGAGACCTGAGCCAATCAAACCTTTTGAGGTATCTACTCCGGTTGGTGATCCCGTGATAGCTAGACAAGTGTATAAATATTGTGTAATTGTGATATGTGATATGTGATCGCTAGATCAAAGCTGATTTGATTGAGCTGGAGATGTTAGATTTCGATGTAATTATGGGTATGGATTGGTTGGCCTCGTACTATGCTAATGTTGATTGCCGAATGAAAATAGTTCGATTCCAACTTCCGGGAGAGCCCGTGCTTGAATGGAAGGGTAACGCAGCATCTCCGAAAGGTAGGTTCATTTCCTACCTTAAGGCAAGAAAGATGATAGCCAAGGGCTATATTTATCATCTAGTTCGAGTTTATGATACTAAAGCAAAGTCGCCAACTTTCCAATCAGTTCCGGTAGTGAATGAATTTCCGGATGTATTTCCTGATGAACTTCCAGGTCTTCCTCTAGAAAGAGAGATTGACTTCGCCATTGATGTGTTGCCGGACACCAAGCCTATTTCTATTCCTCCTTATCGAATGGCTTCGGTAGAATTGAAAGAGCTGAAGTCGCAGTTGAAAGATTTGCTTAAAAAGGGGTTCATTAGACCCAGTTCATCCCCGCGGGGAGCACCAGTCTTGTTCGTAAGAAAGAAAGACGGATCTCTACGAATGTGCATCGACTATAGGCAGTTGAACAAAGTGACGGTAAAGAACAAATATCCTCTTCCGAGGATTGATGATTTGTTTGATCAATTTCAAGGTGCCAAATGGTTTTCTAAAATAGACTTGAGGTCGGGTTATCATCAAGTGAGGGTTAGAGAAGAAGAGTTTCCTAAAACAGCTTTCAGAATGAGATATGACCACTATGAGTTCCGAGTAATGTCGTTCGGGTTGACTAATGCTCCGGCAGTGTTCATGAATTTAATGAATAATGTATTCAGGCCTCTCTTGGATCTATTTGTAATAGTATTCATCGATGATATTCTGGTGTACTCTCGCACATAATCAGAACATGCAGATCATTTACGTATTGTTCTTAGAATTCTTTGGACTCGGGAGTTGTATGCAAAATTTTCAAAGTGCGAGTTTTGGCTGAATTCCGTAACGTTTCTGGGCCATGTTATTTCAAATGATGGTATTAGAGTCGACACTCAGAAAATTGAAGCTATGAAGACTTGGCCAAGGCCTACGACGCCTACAGAAGTTCGTAGTTTTCTGGGTTGGGCAGGTTATTATAGAAGATTCATAGAGGGCTTCTCCCATTGACGAAGCTAACCCAGAAGTCAGCTAAATTTTAGTGGAATGATGCTTGTGAACACAACTTCCAAGAGTTGAAGGATAGATTAACCTCAGCTCCAGTCTTAACACTTCCAGAAGGGTCAGATGGTTAGGTGGTGTACTGTGATGCTTCCGGTGTTGGGCTAGGATGTGTGTTAATGCAGCATGGTAGAGTTATTGCTTATGGTTCAAGACAGTTGCGGAAACATGAAAAGAACTACCCAACTCATGATCTTGAATTGGCTACAGTCATTCATCCATTAAAAATGTGGAGACATTACTTGTATGGGGTGCATGTTGATATTTATACAGATCACAAGAGTCTTCAGTATATTTTCAAACAGAAGGAGTTAAATCTGCGGCAGAGGCGGTGGTTAGAATTATTAAAAGATTATGATGTTAGCATTTTATACCACCCCGGAAAAGCAAATGTGGTGGCTGATGCGCTTAGCCGCCGATCAATGGGCAGTTTATGCGAAGTTCCTCCATAAAAGAAAGAGATGGTTCACGAGCTCCATCAATTAGATAATCTTGGAGTATGTGTAATTGATTCGGGTAGTGCAGGGATTGGCCTTAATGATCCCACAGTCTTGTCCTTGAACATGGAAGTGAAAGAGCATCAGTATGAAGATCCTACACTATGCCATTACAGAGACATATCTCATGAAAGAGAGAAGTCTCCATTTGATGTGTCTATGGATGGAATTCTTAGATACCGAGGCAGGCTGTGTGTGCCGAATGTGGCAGGATTGCGTCGTCGAATTCTAGAAGAAGCCCATTATTCTCAGTATTCTATTCACCCAGGTGCAACCAAGATGTATCATGACCTTAAACTAATATATTGGTGGGATGGCATGAAGAGAGACATAGCAGAATTTGTAGCTCAGTGTCCAAATTGCCAACAAGTAAAAGTTGAACATCAAAAGCCAGGAGGATTATTGCAAGCCATGGAAATCCCTACTTGGAAATGGGAACTAATCAACATGGATTTTATTGTGGGGTTACCTCGTTCCTGAGGAAAGTATGATTCTATATGGGTGATTGTGGACAGACTCACGAAAGCAGCTCATTTTCTTTCGGTTAGAACTACCTACTCAGCAGAAGATTATGCGAGATTGTATCTCAAAGAAATTGTGCGACTTCATGGTATTCCACTATCCATTATCACAGATAGAGGAGGGCAATTTACAGCCAAGTTCTGGAAGTCCTTTCAAGAAGGTCTAGGCACCCAAGTAAAGCTTAGCACGGAATTTCATCTGCAAACCGATGGACAGGCCAAACAAACTATTCAGACTTTGGAATATATATTGCGGGCATGTATACT
This sequence comes from Lycium barbarum, assembly GCF_019175385.1. Classification (NCBI taxonomy): domain Eukaryota; kingdom Viridiplantae; phylum Streptophyta; class Magnoliopsida; order Solanales; family Solanaceae; genus Lycium; species Lycium barbarum. Next base: position 55,669,251 of record NC_083345.1, on the reverse strand, counting down.
AGATTTTGGCGGTAGCTGGGATGATCATTTTCCTCTAATCGAATTTGCATACAACAATAGTTATCATTCCAGTATTCAAATGGCTCCATATGAAGCTTTATATGGAAGAATGTGTAGGTCCCCAATCGGATTGTTCGAAATAGGAGAAGTACAACTAATAGGCCCTGAATTGATTCGGTGAGCAGTGGACAAAGTCAAGGTGATCCGAGATCGATTGTTGACAACCCAAAGTCGCCAAAAGTCATATGAGGACAACCGCCGGCGAGACTTGGAATTTCAAGTCAATGATTGGGTATTTTTAAAGGTGTCGCCCATGAAAGGGGTGATGAGATTTGACAAGAAAGGGAAGTTGAGTCCTCGATACATCGGACCCTATAAAATTATCCGTAAGGTGGGTCATGTAGCTTATGAGTTGGACTTGCCTTCAGAGCTTGAATCAGTCCATCCAGTTTTTCATGTCTCGATGCTCCGCAAGTGTGTTGGAGATCCTACGAGGATTGTTCCGATTGATGATGTCCAAGTGACAGAAAAGCTAGCATATGAAGAGGTGCCTATTGCCATCCTAGATAGGCAAGTGCGAAGACTTCGAAATAACGAAGTAGCTTCAGTCAAAGTCTTATGGCGAAACAACAACCGGGAAGAATTGACTTGGGAGGCGGAAGAGAAGATGAAATTCATATATCCACGCTTATTCCAACCCCCAGAGGAGATTCAAGATAACGCCCCAACATTATGAGGTATGTACGCTTACTTTTCATGCTTTTGGTCGTGTGTGGCCATAAATATTGTTACACCCCAGAACTTTTCGTGTTACTAAGGCTACAGACGGCTTAATGTGAGCTCGAGGAGGAGCAAATATCACAAGTATAAAGAATGAAATTCTACTGTAGTATCATGAGTATGATATTTGGAATTCGTACAATATGATTGGAATAATACGTTAAAAGATATATAGCCCTCGTAACCGTAAGCTGAGGTGGGGCCCACATGATGGGATTTTTATAAAGGACATATGATAAGTTATATGGACAATATATGTGAAGTTAAACACAACTCAAGAAGGATCCTTGAGCCAAATCCAAGTGTAAGCCCTCCAAAAAGATGTTTTTAAGTCACGTTTTCGGGTGATTTGACTTCGAGAGGCCATAACCCCATCATTATTTGGGAATTTGGGAAAACTCCTGTAATGAAAGTTTTGGATAAATGAAATACCTTTCCAACCATAGGTCGTGTGCCTGTATGTGACATCGTGATAAAGAGTTATAGACGTTTTAAGGCAGAAAGGTCAAGCTGGGCAGTGAAATGGGCCCAACCCGATTCCAAGTCAGGTCAGGCCCATTTCCCTTGCTATTTAAGGGAAATTTTCAGCTTATCTTCCTCATCTTCATACCAAAAAAATCCAAAAAATTCTAGAGAGAGGAAAGAGGGCTTTTAGAGAGAGAAACCAAACTTTGATCACAATCTGAGCCCCGAATCCCGAAGCTCATGAAGAGAAAAGTGTTGTACGTTGCGTTGCCTTCAATTTGAGCTAAAAATCAGTCAAGAAGAAGAGTGTTGACGTGGTTTCTGCATACTTAAGGTAAGATTAAGGTCCTTTTTTCATTGTTAATAAGTTTATTTAGAGTTTTAACGGATTAGAACGGAGAAAATAGCGTCATAAATTCGTTTGTTGTTTTGTTGAGATTTATGGATCGGGGGCTGTTTTAGTTGGATTAAATGGATGGAATTAGCTGAGTTATTGTTATGACCCGTGTTTTCACACGTTTGGAAAGACTTGAATTATATTGGATTCTTGAGATATAAGATCAATTTGATATTTTGTTGAACATAGGAGTTATGCATGAAAGAATATAGTCATGAAAGTGTGGGACAAGGCTAAGGGCAATTTTGGAATTTTGGAAATTTGTTTCGGGAATTACAAAATGTAGACTATAAGTCATTGGGCCAAAAATAATGGAATGGAATTTAAGGCCCAATGCATTGTAGTGGCCGGCCATAGTGGCCCAAGCCCAAAATTTTGTATTAAATTTCCATGTGATTAATTAACATAAGGTCTTGATCCAAGCCCAATTAATTAGTCATGTGCATGATCATGTGACAATTAATATAAGAAGCCTAAAGTCTTCATTATATGCATTAGAACATTCAAGAAAAACTAAGCAAGAAAGAAGTCAAGAACAAGAGAAAAACCAAGGAGGGTTTCGGGTTTGGCTAGGAAAAATAGCTACCAAAAATATTGCTCCAAAAATTCAATTCTTGTTGTTTTCCTACTAAGTCAAGGTTCCTTTGTAACTTGGTATAGTTGGATTGGAGTGGGGAGCATTAGAATCACCAAGGTGAGCATATCTCCAAGTGAAGAAGACTTGAAGAAAAGGTAAGAATTTCTACCTTTTTATTGTGTTATGAAGTTTTGTTTGTGTTGTAGTATGTAGAAATGTGTTGATTATATGGAAAAATGGAAGTTTGTAATGTGGGTTTGGAATTGGAGGTGTAGCCGTGTGTATATATATGTTGTATAGCAAAAATGTATAGAATTCATGTTATATTCTAGTTGTGATTGTGATGAAATGCATATGGGAATTGAAAGTTGGATGAATTTAGTTGATATGGAAAAATAAGCATATGGCCGTGTGGTATATTGCATTTGGAATAGAAATGAAATAAGTTGTTTAGTGTATTGGAGTGTTGTTGTAATGCTTGGTATGTAAATGGAGTTAGAATGATATAAGTTTGTATTGAATTGGAATGTAGAAACTTATGTCGTTTTAGTATGATTTTCCGACATTAAGGAAATGAAGTTGTTTGGTTGTTGGTTGTGATGATCATTGATGAATTTGGAAGTTGGAAACATGTTATGAAGTTGTATGCCAAAGATTTGATGTTTTGCATAAGTTATGACTTTGGCGGAAAATTGTATATTATGTATATCGAGTGTATAACTTGAGGAAAACGATATGAAATGTTTCTAGAACTATATGGTGATGATCTTGATTGTTGATGAATGTGAAATTATTGATATTAGTGAAAGTTTGGGTTGAATTGAAGATTATGTCAACTTGTGAGAAAAATGACTAGTTGAAGGATATTTGTGTTTTTAATGTTCATTGTTGATATTGATGTTGTCGTTTGGGTTGTTGTTGATGATTTCTAGCCGAGTTGAATTCTCGGGGTGCCATATGTATAGGGGAAGTGCTGCCGAAATTTCGGTAGCCAAATATGCTTAAAGTTGTAATAATGGCATTAATAACTCACAATTGGTAAACTTGACCAATTGCAGTTTTTCGACGAAACGGGAAGTGAGTTTGGAAAGGCTTAAGGAGCGTGAAAGGTATGTAAAGCAAACCCAATTATTCCCTTGGCATGCCCTTAGTGTATTAGGGTCGGATCCGGGCCTCGAAGGACCTCTTGGCCCTCGGAATCCGCAAGACAAAATTTCAGTTTTTCCTTCAGTAGAATTCAACCATTTTGATACGCTTTTTCTGAAATTATGCAATTGTGCTCTAAATTACTCAGAAAGTCATAGAATGTCTGTATAACCTTCGTAGATGATATTATATGTTTAGAGGGCACAATTTGAGCCCGCCGCCTTATTTGTTCTGAGGCGGGCCCACTATTTACGGTTTTGCCCCTAATATGCTAAAGCTTCCTTTTTAAGCGATTTTTGAAAGAAATGTTTTAATTACCCTACTAATCGCTTAACGAATATTATTTTAAATATTCTGTTAAATATTATAAATTATTTTGACACTCGGAATGACTTCGGGAAAGTTATACTTCTGTAATTTATTACGATATCCGAAATACATTTATTATGATTCCGCCCGACTCCATTTGATTTGTTTGTCTTTGCTACGCTTCATCGAGTCTTTTAAAACACTTATGATATTTTTAAATTGCATTATTCTCTCACTACTCCATTCGTGGATGTCCCAATGTTTCCCACACTGAGCCCGGGCCAGGATATGTTGTCAAGCGTAATTCTCTGCATTGTTCGCCGCGTCCCGATGTGAGGGGGAAGGTATACGCGTACATGGGTCTGTGGAGTATGATGTGCCATGTCCGCCTATTCTGATCTGATCTGTTATGGCCATTTTGATATGACATTATATGATACGGGGCCACGCCCCTTTTTCTGATTCCTCTGTATAGTGGCACCAGCGTCGGGAGGGTGGCCACATTCTGTCTGCCGAGTCCCGTGGCAGGGACCGAATATGATATGATATGACATATGTTTCTGTACGCATTCTGTCTGTTTTGGAAATATGCATTTGACACTCTGGATTCTGTACTCATTTTCTGTAACCATTATGATTTGACTTCTGTGATTCCGCTTTACATATTCAGTACATATTTCGTACTGACCCCCTTCCTTCGGGGGCTGCGTTTTCATGCCGCGCAGGTACAGACGACAGGTTCGCTGATCCATCTGTTTAGGATCCCACTTCTGCTATTTTGGGGCGCTCTCTTCTTCAGAGCCCTTCTTTTGGTACAGTCTGTCACTGCTATCTGGATATGTACTTTGTTCTGGGTATGACGGGGCCCTGTCCCGTCTTATGATTATGATATGTTCTGTAGAGGTCTGTGGATACACCTGTGTGGGTTCTGTACATATGTTTGGGATGTTTTGTTTTATGATAGCCTTATCGGCTTCTGTGTGCCAAGTCTGCTCTTCTGCTAAATTCTGTAGCATCCACTAATGTTATTATTATATTATTATTCTGATAATATGCTAATTTGGGTATCGGGTACGTATAGGTGCCCAGCTAGGGCACTAGTCGCGGCCCACGGGGTTGGGTCGTGACAAAAGTGGTATCAGAGCAGTTCGTCCTCGGAATGTCCACAGACCGTGTCTAGTAGAGTCTTGTTTATCGGTGTGTTGTGCACCACGCCTATAAACAGGAGGCTACAGGGCATTTAGGATACTACCCTTCTTTCTGTCTTAGATCGTGCGATAGAGCTGTGTTATCAGGATGACCCCTCCCTAACGAGTGGCTATGTTTGCAGATATGCCTCCAAAAAGGGCAACAGCGGCCCAAAAGGCCAAGTCAGCAGCCTTGGGAGAGACTAGCCGGGTCCAGAGGATTACCAAGGCCCAGGCACATATTGCTCTGGGGACTTTGCCCCAGACAGAGGGTTCGTCTACACCGCCACTCGTGGAGGAGATTGGGGCGGCCGCAGCCGCAGATTGGGGGGCGGCTCCACCGCCAGCTCCCGCAGTTCCAGTACCTGAGCCTCCAGCTCCACGGCCAGGCACTGAGGATCAGTCTATGAGGGAGGCAGTCCAGTTGCTGACGAGACTTGTGGCAGGGCAGGTTCAGGGGCATGGACTGGGAGGTGACCAGGCAGTCAGGCGTGATAGTTCGAGAGCCCGTGAGTTTTTGACTTGTAACCCTCCAGAGTTCTTCGGGACAAATCCCGAGGAGGATCCTGAGGAGTTTATCAGGAAGATGCGACGCACTCTAGATTTGATTAATGCTTCCGAGACAGAGTCAGTCGCGTTAGCTTCGTACCGGTTATATGATGTGGCGGCAAACTGGTACGAGTCATGGGGGCTATCCAGGGGGGACGGCGCTCCTCCAGAAGTTTGGGGCGATGTTTCTCAGGCATTTCTTGGACATTTTCTGCCCCCAGAGTTGCGACGAACGAGATCTGATAGATTCTTATTATTGAGGCAGAAGGGCCGCAGTATCCGGGACTTAGTTTGAAGTTTGATTCCTTGGCCCGATATGCACCTACTGTGGTGGCTACTATGGCGGACCGGATGCACAGATATATTATGGGGCTGGATCGGTATTTTATTGATAGCTGCTTAGTATTGGCTGCTCAGCCCGGTATGGACATTGCCTGTATCCAGGCCCATGCCCAGGGCATGGAGGATCGGGGCAGAGGAGGACACCAGCCTGACAGGGGCCAGGATCGGAGACAGCCCAAGAGGGCCAGGTCATCTGGACATTTTCAGGGCAGACAGCCCCAGCAGCCGTAGCAGCCTAGCAGATTTTCATCTCAGCCGGCGCAGAGCGCGCCTCCCCAGTCTACAGGTCGCAGATTTGATAGCCCAGGGTATTCAGGAGCAGGCCAGAGCTCCAGGGCTTCAGGTTCGCGGACAGATAGGGGTTCTGGTCAGATGAGGCCACCCAGGGTTCAGTGTTTTTTTGCGGCAGATACTATACGGGAGAGTGCTACAGAGCCACCGGTGCGTGCTTTTCTTGTGGCCGTCAGGGCCATTCTGTGAGAGATTGCCCGTATAAGGGTAGTTCGGGTGGTGCAGCGCAGCCTACCGGATCAGCCGCTGGGTCTTCATCTTCGTCAGTGGCTATGCGCCCTACGGGGCAGGGTTTTCCAGTACCAGCGGGTCGCGGCAGAGGCCGTGGTGGACCTTCTGGTATTAGCGGTCCTTCGAACCGTATTTATGCTTTGGCCAGTCGCCAGGATCAGGAGGCATCTCCTAATGTCGTTACAGGTACTTTATTGGTCTTCTCTCGGTCTGTGTATGCATTAATTGATCCAGGTTCGCCTTTATCATATATTTCACCTCTTGTTGCCGGTAAAATTGGTATAATGTCTGAACCTATAGAGCCATTTGAGGTAGCCACACCGATAGGGGACTTTATTGTAGCGAAACAGGTTTATAAAGACTGTTCTGTGATTGTATGTGGCCGTGATACTAAGGCAGATCTGGTAGAGTTAGATATGACTGAATTTGATGTTATTATGGGTATGGACTGGCTAGCTTCCTGTTATGCTAATGTTGACTGCCCGAATAAGGTGGTTCGCTTCCAGTTTCCCGGGGAGCCAGTTATAAATTGGGCTGGTAATACAGCATCGCCGAAAGGTAAGTTTATTTCATACCTTAAGGCAAAGAAAATGATCAGAAAGGGTTATATCTATCATCTGGTTCGGGTGCAAGACTTGGACGCCGAGACGCCGACACTTCAGTCAGTCCCCGTGATTAATGAGTTTCCAGATGTTTTTCCCGACGAGCTTCCAGGTCTTCCTCCAGAGCGGGAGATAGACTTCTCTATTGACTTACTCCCAGACACTCAGCCTATCTCTATTCCTCCGTATAGAATGGCGCCTGCAGAGTTAAAGGAGTTGAAGGAGCAGCTGAAAGATATGTTGGATAAGGGCTTCATCAGACCCAGTACTTCGCCTTGGGGAGCCCCGGTATTATTTGTGCGTAAGAAGGACGGGTCGCTGCGTATGTGTATTGATTATCGGCAGCTGAATAAGGTAACTATAAAGAATAAATACCCCCTCCCCAGGATTGATGATTTGTTTGATCAGCTGCAGGGCGCTAAGTGTTTTTCGAAGATAGATCTTCGATCCGGTTACCACCAGGTGCGAGTACGAGAGGCCGATATCCCTAAGACAGCTTTCCGGACCCGATATAGGCATTACGAGTTCAGGGTTATGTCTTTTGGGCTGACAAATGCTCCCGCAGTATTCATGGATTTGATGAACCGGGTATTCAGGCCATTCTTGGATATGTTTGTAATTGTATTCATTGATGATATCCTGGTTTATTCTCGGTCTGAGGCGGAGCACGCAGATCATCTGAGATCGGTATTAGGGTTACTCCGGCATCAGAAGTTATATGCGAAATTTTCTAAGTGCGAATTATGGCTGTCTTCAGTGGCCTTCTTGGGGCATATTATTGCAGCTGATGGTGTCCGGGTGGACACACAGAAGATTGAGGCCGTGAAGAATTGGCCCAGACCTACGACGCCCACAGAGGTACGCAGTTTCCTAGGGTTAGCAGGTTATTACAGGAGGTTTGTGGAGAAGTTTGCTTCGATTTCAGCGCCTTTGACAAGGCTGACTCAGAAGGGAGCTAAGTTCCAGTGGTTTGACGCTTGTGAACGGAGCTTCCAGTTGCTAAAGGAGAAGCTGACTACAGCCCCAGTTCTGACTCTTCCAGAGGGACCGGATGGGTATGTTATTTATTGTGACGCTTCTGGCATGGGGTTAGGCTGTGTATTGATGCAGCACGGCAGAGTTATAGCGTATGCTTCCCGGCAGCTCAAAAAGCATGAGAAGAATTATCCTACCCACGATCTGGAGCTCGCAGCGGTGATTCATGCTCTGAAGATATGGAGACACTATTTATATGGCGTTCATATGGATATCTATACTGATCATAAGAGTCTCCAGTATATTTTCAGACAGAGAGAGCTTAATTTGCGGCAGCGGAGGTGGCTGGATCTTCTGAAAGATTATGATGTAGATATTCTGTATCATCCGGGTAAGGCTAATGTTGTTGCGGATGCACTCAGTCGGAAGTCTATGGGCAGTTTGGCCGACTTACAGCCAGACATGGGAGAGATAGCCCGTGATATTCAGCAGTTGGCTAGTCTCAGGGTTCGTCTGGCCGATTCTGGAGATACACGGATTTCTGTTCGAGGGGTTTCTGAGTCATCCATCAGGGACGATATTAAAAGGCGTCAATATGAAGATCCTGTCTTAGCTCGGTATAGGGACACAGCCTATGATAAGGAGGAGACTCCGTTCGAGTTTTCACCGGACGGCACTTTGTTATACAGAGGCAGGCTGTGTGTACCTGATATTGCAGGCCTTCGGTAGCAGGTTATGAGCGAGGCACATTATGCTCGCTACTCGGTCCATCCTGGGTCTACGAAGATGTACCATGATCTCCGATGCTTATACTGGTGGGACGGTATGAAGCGGGATATTGCAGAGTTCGTCGCTCAGTGTCCTAATTGTCAGCAGGTCAAGATTGAGCATCAGAAGCCGGGTGGACTATTGTAGGAAATGGAGATCCCGACTTGGAAGTGGGAGGTTATTAATATGGATTTCATTACAGGTTTGCCTCGCACTCCACGGAAGTATGATTCCATCTGGGTCGTTGTGGATAGGCTGACGAAATCAGCCCATTTCCTTCCCGTTAGGACTACTTATTCCGCCGAGGATTATGCCAGGCTCTATATTAGAGAGATTGTGAAGCTTCACGGAGTTCCTCTATCTATTATCACTGACAGAGGTTCTCAGTTCACAGCGAACTTCTGGAGATCTTTTCAGGAAGGATTAGGGACTCAGCTGAGCCTGAGCATAGCTTTCCATCCTCAGAGTGACGGACAGGCCGAGCGCACTATCCAGACGCTTGAAGATATGTTGCGGGCCTGCATTATTGATTTCAGAGGTAGCTGGGAGGATCACTTGCCATTGATTGAATTTTCTTATAATAACAGCTACCATTCCAGCATCCAGATGGCTCCGTATGAGGCTCTATATGGCAGGAAATGCAGATCGCCGATTGGCTGGTTTGATATTGGCGAGTCAGAGTTGATTGGCCCAGATATGGTCCAGCAGGCCGTGGACAAGGTAAAACTTATTCGAGAGCGACTGTTGGCAGCCCAGAGTCGACAGAAGTCATACGCGGATAAATGGCGTCGACCGTTGGAGTTTCAGGTAGGCGATTGGGTATTTCTGAAGGTATCGCCTATGAAAGGCGTGATGCGGTTCGGCAGAAAGGGTAAGCTCAGTCCGCGTTATATTGGGCCTTATCAGATTGTTCGGAAGGTTGGAAATGTCACCTATGAGTTAGATTTGCCATCTGATTTAGAAGCGGTACATCCGGTATTCCATGTGTCTATGCTCCGCAAATGCATTGGTGACCCTTCCAGAATATTCCCTGCGGATGATATTCAGATGACGGAGCAACTATCGTACGAGGAGCAGCCCGTATCTATTCTAGATCGTCAGGTAAGGAGGCTCCGGAATAAAGATGTAGCCTCTGTTAAGGTTCTGTGGCGGAACGATAATAGGGAGGAAATGACATGGGAGGCAGAAGAGGAAATGAAGAAGAAATATCCTCAATTGTTCCCTATGCCCACAGGTAACCTTAAATCCTGCTTAATTTCATTTCAATGTCAATCGTATGTCCTATGTGTTGTTGTAAGTATGAACTCCCCCAAAGTATTTTCTAATCCTATAAGATTAATTTTACATTCGAGGACAAATGTTCTAAAGGGGGGGAGGATGTTATGACCCGTGTTTTCACACGTTTGGAAAGACTTGAATTATATTGGATTCTTGAGATATAAGATCAATTTGATATTTTGTTGAACATAGGAGTTATGCATGAAAGAATATAGTCGTGAAAGTGTGGGACAAGGCTAAGGGCAATTTTGGAATTTTGGAAATTTGTTTCGGGAATTACAAAATGTGGACTATAAGTCATTGCGCCAAAAATAATGGAATGGAATTTAAGGCCCAATGCATTGTAGTGGCCGGCCATAGTGGCCCAAGCCCAAAATTTTGTATTAAATTTCCATGTGATTAATTAACATAAGGTCTTGATCCAAGCCCAATTAATTAGTCATGTGCATGATCATGTGACAATTAATATAAGAAGCCTAAAGTCTTCATTATATGCATTAGAACATTCAAGAAAAACTAAGCAAGAAAGAAGTCAAGAACAAGAGAAAAACCAAGGAGGGTTTCGGGTTTGGCTAGGAAAAATAGCTACCAAAAATATTGCTCCAAAAATTCAATTCTTGTTGTTTTCCTACTAAGTCAAGGTTCCTTTGTAACTTGGTATAGTTGGATTGGAGTGGGGAGCATTAGAATCACCAAGGTGAGCATATCTCCAAGTGAAGAAGACTTGAAGAAAAGGTAAGAATTTCTACCTTTTTAATGTGTTATGAAGTTTTGTTTGTGTTGTAGTATGTAGAAATGTGTTGATTATATGGAAAAATGGATGTTTGTAATGTGGGTTTGGAATTGGAGGTGTAGCCGTGTGTATATATATGTTGTATAGCCAAAATGTATAGAATTCATGTTATATTCTAGTTGTGATTGTGATGAAATGCATATGGGAATTGAAAGTTGGATGAATTTAGTTGATATGGAAAAATAAGCATATGGCCGTGTGGTATATTGCATTTGGAATAGAAATGAATTAAGTTGTTTAGTGTATTGGAGTGTTGTTGTAATGCTTGGTATGTAAATGGAGTTAGAATGATATAAGTTTGTATTGAATTGGAATGTAGAAACTTATGTCGTTTTAGTATGATTTTCCGACATTAAGGAAATGAAGTTGTTTGGTTGTTGGTTGTGATGATCATTGATGAATTTGGAAGTTGGAAACATGTTATGAAGTTGTATGCCAAAGATTTGATGTTTTGCATAAGTTATGACTTTGGCGGAAAATTGTATATTATGTATATCGAGTGTATAACTTGAGGAAAACGATATGAAATGTTTCTAGAACTATATGGTGATGATCTTGATTGTTGATGAATGTGAAATTATTGATATTAGTGAAAGTTTGGGTTGAATTGAAGATTATGTCAACTTGTGAGAAAAATGACTAGTTGAAGGATATTTGTGTTTTTAATGTTCATTGTTGATATTGATGTTGTCGTTTGGGTTGTTGTTGATGATTTCTAGCCGAGTTGAATTCTCGGGGTGCCATATGTATAGGGGAAGTGCTGCCGAAATTTCGGTAGCCAAATATGCTTAAAGTTGTAATAATGGCATTAATAACTCACAATTGGTAAACTTGACCAATTGCAGTTTTTCGACGAAACGGGAAGTGAGTTTGGAAAGGCTTAAGGAGCGTGAAAGGTATGTAAAGCAAACACAATTCTTCCCTTGGCATGCCCTTAGTGTATTAGGGTCGGATCCGGGCCTCGAAGGACCTCTTGGCCCTCGGAATCCGCAAGACAAAATTTCAGTTTTTCCTTCAGTAGAATTGAACCATTTTGATACGCTTTTTCTGAAATTATGCAATTGTGCTCTAAATTACTCAGAAAGTCATAGAATGTCTGTATAACCTTCGTAGATGATATTATATGTTTAGAGGGCACAATTTGAGCCCGCCGCCTTATTTGTTCTGAGGCGGGCCCACTATTTACGGTTTTGCCCCTAATATGCTAGAGCTTCCTTTTTAAGCGATTTTTGAAAGAAATGTTTTAATTACCCTACTAATCGCTTAACGAATATTATTTTAAATATTCTGTTAAATATTATAAATTATTTTGACACTCGGAATGACTTCGGGAAAGTTATACTTCTGTAATTTATTACGATATCCGAAATACATTTATTATGATTCCGCCCGACTCCATTTGATTTGTCTGTCTTTGCTACGCTTCATCGAGTCTTTGAAAACACTTATGATATTTTTAAATTGCATTAGTCTCTCACTACTCCATTCGTGGATGTCCCAATGTTTCCCACACTGAGCCCGGGCCAGGATATGTTGTCAAGCGTAATTCTCTGCATTGTTCGCCGCGTCCCGATGTGAGGGGGCAGGTATACGCGTACATGGGTCTGTGGAGTATGATGTGCCATGTCCGCCTATTCTGATCTGATCTGTTATGGCCATTTTGATATGACATTATATGATACGGGGCCACGCCCCTTTTTCTGATTCCTCTGTATAGTGGCACCAGCGTCGGGAGGGTGGCCACATTCTGTCTGCCGAGTCCCGTGGCAGGGACCGAATATGATATGATATGACATATGTTTCTGTACGCATTCTGTCTGTTTTGGAAATATGCATTTGACACTCTGGATTCTGTACTCATTTTCTGTAACCATTATGATTTGACTTCTGTGATTCCGCTTTACATATTCAGTACATATTTCGTACTGACCCCCTTCCTTCGGGGGCTGCGTTTTCATGCCGCGCAGGTACAGACGACAGGTTCGCTGATCCATCTGTTTAGGATCCCACTTCTGCTATTTTGGGGCGCTCTCTTCTTCAGAGCCCATCTTTTGGTACAGTCTGTCACTGCTATCTGGATATGTACTTTGTTCTGGGTATGACGGGGCCCTGTCCCGTCTTATGATTACGATATGTTCTGTAGAGGTCTGTGGATACACCTGTGTGGGTTCTGTACATATGTTTGGGATGTTTTGTTTTATGATAGCCTTATCGGCTTCTGTGTGCCAAGTCTGCTCTTCTGCTAAATTCTGTAGCATCCACTAATATTATTATTATATTATTATTCTGATAATATGCTAATTTGGGTATCGGGTACGTATAGGTGCCCAGCTAGGGCACTGGTCGCGGCCCACGGGGTTGGGTCGTGACAGTTATGATGTATAATAATTGTTGATGTTGTTGACAAGTTGTTGTTCTTGAATTTGGGAGAATGAAGTGTATGAAGATATCATATACAAAGCGTATACCGGGCTGTTTTTATATGATTTTTGTGGCTGTTTTGTGTCAATATTTTGGGGTTGTTTGGTGGTTGTTATGAATTTTTTTGTGGCCAGGAATATCATGGGATTGGCTGTAGTTGTTGTTGTTGTTGTGTTTGTTTTTATACTATAGATATACGAAAATAAAGAAGTCTATACAAGCATTGGTATACGAATGTATATTGGGATGTTTTGGAAGTGATTTAAGAATGGATTTAATTCTAGTTTCATATGAAATTGTTGGTGTTGTTGTTGTTGGTATTTTGATTGATGTTTGGCTAAATTGGAATATCGAGGATTGTTATGTTTTCAGGGGAAATGCTGCCCGAATTTCGTTAAGTTTCATTCGTACTTGGATTGGTTAGTAAGTGATGTGGATGATCTAACTGTGGCTTATGTTATCTTAATTTTAGACCTACGATCTCGAGAAGTAGACGTTAGACATTTAAATAAGCGTTAAAGGTATGTAAAGCTAACCCTTCTTTCTTTTTGGCATGATCTATATGAAACAAACAGACGACAAATGTTTAACTCCAAAGAAGCTCCTATTCTTAGAGATACTAGGATGGCTAATGTTCTTGATTTCCAGAACCTATTTCATTATGTCTTGATACGTGTCTATGATTCCAGCTGCCCTATTTTGATATAATCCATAGTGACATTCGAAGGGTACTTGATATGACTATTATCTTGATTTTCAAATGATGGTTCATTTTGATTATTCTATTGAGTCTTAGATATGATTTAGTTTTCATATGGTTGCTCACTACTCTGCTCGTGCATGCCTCAATATATCTTTCACTGAGTCCCGGGCCAGGATACGTTTTCGTGCACAGTTTCACTGCATTGTTCACCGAGTCCCTCACTAGAGGGCCGGGATACGGTATATATATATATATATATATATATATATATATATATATATATATATATGACGATGTGATTATGGCGCCAAGGATGACTTTATTCATCGAGTCCCATAATGGGCCGGGTATGATATATGATATTGATATGCATGATTTACATTTCATAAGGCAAATGTATTGGTATTTTGAATGTCATACTTGTCTCCTGTGACCTCTATTTCAGTTATGATCCTCTTTACTGTATCACATGCTTTATATACTCAATACATATTCCGCACTGACTCCCTTTCTTCGAGGGGCTGTGTTTCATGCCCGCAGGTACAGATACTCGATTTGGTGATCCTCCAGCTTAGGATTTCTACTCCGCTGTCTTGGAAAGCTTCATTGTTCCGGAGCCTAGACTTTTGGTACAGATCTTTCGATGTATATGTATATATGTTTATCCAGGGGTACGGCGGGGCCCTATCCCGTCACATTTCACCATTGATACTCTTAGAGGTCTGTAGACATGTGTGTGGGTTGTATATAAGTTCTGTTCAGCTATGTCTATACGATGTGCTATGGATATTGTTATGTAATGGTAGCCTTGTCGGCTTGCGTATGATATTGATATGTAGTGGCAGCCTTGTGGGCTTGCGTATCATATTATGTTTTGATTAGTTGTGACTCCTCAAGAGACAGGTTATCCGAGTATGTATATATATGATGACGTTATGAAGCTTTGGAGTTCTTATGCAAGTTTCCATATTGTTTCATAGATTCGGTTTGACTATACCTAACAGGTACGTATATGAGTGTCCAGCTCGGGCACTAGTCATGGCCCATGGGGTTGGGTCGTGACAGAAGTGGTATCAGAGCAGTTCATCCTCGGAGTGACTACAAATCGTGTCTAGTAGAGTCTTGTTTATCGGTGTGTTGTGCACCACATCTATAAACAAGAAGCTATAGGACATTTAGGATGTTACCTTTCCTTCTTACTCTAGATCGTGCGATAGAGCCAAGAGATAGGAAATGATATCCCTTATATACTGACCTTTGATTTCAGCAAGAGAGTGGTGTCGACAAGAGAAAGTAAATGATGCTACTGGGAGTTACAGAGGCAAGACATTTCATCGAGGTTACGTTATCAAAATGTGTATATATAGAATGGAAAACTGGCCATCATCAAGGTAAGTTATTGTAAGTATAGTAAGAAAATGGATTGAATGTATATATGTTGTTGATAAGTTCAGTTATAAGGTGCGCACAGAAGAAACTGAAGGAATCAGTACCGGTAAGCAGAATATATGTCAGATATAGTATGAATGTTGCAGGTATGATTGAAACCTGCAGTTAAAGATTGAAAGGGAAATTACACAGGAAAGTGTAACAGGTACAGTTCGAGTTAGACATACGAGGTAAGTTCGTCATTTTCATACTGATATAGATATGGAGAGCCCTGTGAGGCTATGATACGATATAATATATACATATATATGTTGGCCTTGTGAGGCATTGTTGGTATTTCCTGCGTGTTGGTTTTGGGATAGTAAGAAATACAGAGGAAACTCTGTCAAAATGTTCCAAGAAATATAAAAAGAATGAGATATAAGTTCATAAAAGTCTTGAAAGGTCATGTCAACAGTAATGATGAGATTTGACTAAGTTGCAAGTACGTCGGACTTCGAGAAATAAAGTTAACGGTTGAATTGATAATAATAGTAATTATGAGGTCGACATCGATATGGTAAATTTATCATGTTGGATTAAAGCTTTAAGAGATACCCTCCATGTCATCCGTAAGAGGCATCATTCCTATTTGGGAAATTTGATTTCGAAGAAGCGAATGTGAGCAGCAAAGTTTGGAATTCATTTGAACGGACCAGAATACTATCCAGCCACATTTTACCTTAGAAAAGGCTCATGTTGAAGAGAAAAAACGTCCAGCAATTAAGTTTCACTCTTATTTGAAGAGTAAAAAGCATACACCAAGTCGTTTATGAACTAAATAGTTTGTTCACGACCCAAGAACAAATATAGAGGTAAACTATGTGAATCAAGCATTAGAAGTCCCGTGGTGCTTGTCGGATTCTAGTTCTTCTTCTTGTGGTGGTTTTGGAGGATGCTTCATGGTGACATAATCTTGGAGTTGGAGCATTCTTGTGTTCTTGAGGTAACATTTCATCATATCTTTATGTCTTTGAGTTTATTAGTTCTTAATCAACTAATTGGAGATGGAATTTGTAGAAAGAAAACTCAAACTTGTGGGCTGTCTTAGATCATGTGTTTCATGTGTTGTTGATGGAATGCTTGGACAATTTGGAAGGGCTTGAGATACTAAGAGATGATTAAGAAAAGGTTGGCAAATCTTAATAGGGTATTATATTGAGGTATCACTGAATTGACAAGTAGGGATAAATTACGACGAGTTTATAGTTAGAAGAAATAACAGTATGATTGAGATAAGAGTACAGAGGAAGAAGAATTGCGACAAATAGGAATGTATTGGTAAGGTGGCTTGTGAGGTATGAGGTTAAGATTAACCAGAAAGGGTAAAAGGTTAAGTACGCCTACTCCACAGAGTGTGATTAAACCATAGTCAGAATCGTGAATAGGGTTAAAAAAAATAAGGAGAGAGTGTTTCATTATAGGATTGATTACGAACAGGATATAATGCGAATATAATGAGGATTGTTAGGAGAATGTGTAAAGCCCAGTGAGGAAGTGACTAAAAGATATAACGTGATCTATATGACTAAAATATAAAGGCAAATGTGAAATGGAAAGGCAAGGTATAGAACGAATGAGAAAGACTTATAAAGTTCTATAAGGAAAGTTCAGAATAAAGATTATGCGATAACGGAAATGAAAGCGAGCACAAGAAAAGAAGGAGGTAATTAAAAGAAGGAAATAAGAAGGAAGCGAGTGAGATAACAGTGCAGTAATAGGTTATGACATGTATAGCTGAGGACACGAGTAATATAAGTGACGGAACTGTGAAAGACCAAACTATAAAAAGATGAGCAACGAAGCAGAATGAGTGCCAGAAAATGACTGGGATGATAAGAACAAATATGGATGAACAGAATACACTTTGAAAAAAAGAAAGGGATTATGTAGGAGTAGTGTTTTCCGAAAGATACAGGAGTAGCAAGAGATTCCTCGTGCACAGAATAAAAGATGGACATAGAATGGAGAAATGGAAAGGAATACTAAAGGAAGCACCCAAGATAGACGTGATTAGTGGAGTACGAGTGTAAAAATAAAAGGGAAATACATAGCTACCACCTTAAAGGTGTAATACGACGACAAGGCGATAAGATAAGACTATCATTAAGACGAAATTGATATGATTTTGGGTAAGTTGGAAGTCAGTGTTAGGTACACAACAAGGGTATAAGAGCATAAGGCATAAAGGAGTACTGCGCGTATATGACTTTACCTCGGAAATAGTGAAATCCTTAAAGGACAAGGACTGTGGACCTGAGGAACAGATGGTGTATTGTAAATTTATTAAAGGAAACAGAAGATGTAGGTTGGGATAAAGATGATGTTACAAAAGAACTTTGGACACTTATCATTGGAAAATAAGTGCTACCTAATTGAGAATTTGGAATGACTATAGGCACTAATTAATTATTGATTGGAGTAAGTGGAATGTGGCCTTGGATGAGTTGCTACATTGATTGTATTACTCGAGTACAAATTATCAGATAAGATTTTATACTATATATGGAAAGGTTCTCATCGCTTCACGATTTTTTTAAGGTTTCGTACATGGATAATAAAAATCATAAATTATAAAGAAGAGATATGGATATGGTACAATGTGCCAAGTGAATTAAAAAAAAAAGGGGGGGGGGGGGGGGGGGTTCAGATAAATTTGAAGATTGGAAATAGGGACGTAGAGCGGAATATAAACAGATAATGGTATAAGTATACCCTAAAGGGGGGAAGAGGGTGTGAGAAAAAGCAAGTATCAGAGGGAAGCAATTGACACTGCAATATGTTTGATATGGATACTTAAACTTCAAGTGAGATCCCTTGCCGAAACAAATTAGTAAGATCTGAAGACCAGCAATAAACGGATAGAAGTCAGGATGGTATTTGAGACAAGACCGAGGATCATTTGTAAAGATTTTGTATGATATGGGATTACAAAGTAGGTGCTTATAAAAAGAAAGAGTACGACAAAAGAATGGTAACGAGTAACTTAAGAGATATTATAAAGAATAGCAATGCTATACTAGATTAGAGGCTAAGATTTGGCAATAGAGTTGTGCGCTAATGATGTTGCGACAAATAAGTAGCAAAGGGGAGAGATAGAAAATCTCCTATAGTAGGATATGAGAAAATCAAAGGGTAAAATAAAGAAAGGGAAAGGAGTATGACCAGATAGCTACGAGCAAGCTTTAGTACGGATGAAATATGTAAAGCAGAATGAACCAAGAGAAGGAAGGACTACGACTAAGATTGGACATACTTTATACAAGCTGTACAAAAATAGTTATGCAACCTACGAATATTTATATGCTAAGGATGAGACCAAGTGAGTACTTGATAATAAGAGTAAGGATTCAGTAATAGCAATGCGGTAATGATATTTTGGGTACATTAAGGAAAGGTGTAAGATGGTTTGAGCCAAATTACCGAGATAGAATTAGTACTGAGGGAAAATAGGACATGGACATAGTTGAGCCCCGATACCGATTGAAAGATACAAGAGAAAAATGCAAGTAAAGCATAAAGACTAGTGAAACGACGCTAAGGTATTCGAGCACCTTCGCATCCTCTTGAAAAGATCGCAACATAATCTGTGACAGGAAAGCTAAGAAAAAATAAAGAAACGACACGGCATAATATGCCTAAAGTGTTACAAGTTGGAGTAAGGGAAATGTTGAAACAGTTCAAGCGAGACGATCGGAACAAACTGGTTACTGGATGACATTGAATTTATATGTCAAATTCAAAAATTCTTTCAGAATTGTACCAGTTAATAATAGACAGATTACAGAGCAGCTATGTAAAGTCATAATATGAGGGAACTCTAGCACTACTCGATAGCCAACTCTAAGGATTGAGATTAAGAGCTAAAAGCAAAACGACAGTTAAAGACCTTTAAAAGAAAGTCGAAAAATGACACATGATGCTGAAGCTTCCAAAATACGGACTATAACAGCAGAACAAAGCAAGGTTATTGGAGTGAAATAATGTAACACCCTGGGAAATGTCGTTTTATTCGTAGAGTCTGTGAAGGGTCTACAAGTTACCGGAGGTATGAAATACTCCAAGGGTTGTAAAGTCTAAAAAATCAATGAGGGATGTTTGTGTGTTACAAGATCTTATTTCAAGATTAGAAGGTAAAGTGAAGTGAATGATACATCATCTTAAGGAAGTAACTATAGAAGACAAAAGAGTCGAGTTATGACTAAGTGCACTATGAATACGAGTCCGAATCAATCAGTGACAGTACAACTGAACAGTATGCGAACAAGAGAGAGAGTAACTGTTATATCCCGTATTTTGCCCAATCGGATAATTTGAGATAATTGTGACTAGTAAGAGATAAGGAAATATTTTTGATCTAATTTAATACATAAGTTGTTCAGGAAAATATTGATGCGGAAATATTGAGGAAGGCTAAGGGCAAAATTGGAAATTTGGAAAATAGTTTCATGAATTACAAAAATTAGTCATGAAATAATTGGGCTTGTAAAAACAAAAACAAAAAGGCCCAAGGTGGCCGGCCAAAGGGGGCATTGGCCAAGGCCCATGTGAAGGCTAAATTAAGTAAATAAAAAGAGAGAGGGCCACTATTATTTGTCATCTATTCAAGAACATTCAAGAAAGAAACCTTGAGAGAAAGAGAGAAGGCCATTTCGGCCAAGAGAAAAGAAAAGAAAGAAAAAAATTTGAAGCCACCAATCTTGATCCAAAAAATATATTCTCCAGTATTCCTACTAATTCAAAGGTCCTCTTTAACGTGGTATAATTGTTGGAGCAAGAAAACTACTCTTTGTTGCAAGTCCAAAATTCTAGTCGAGTGGAAAGTTAAGGAAAAAGGTAAGAATTAATTCTCTTTTATATGTTATGCAAGGTTTATGTATGTTGTAGTATGTAGAAATGAATGAAAATCATGGAAATAAGGTGTGTTGTGTGTGGTCGTGTGGGTGTGTGTGTAGAATTCTGGCCGTGTGGTTGTTGTAGGGTGGAGAAGAGATGAATTAATTTTACTTAGTATGTTAGTTGTGTTGTTGTGGACTTTATGATGCAAATGAAGGTTTAATGGTTCAAGTCGGCATTGAAATTGGTTGTGGGTCGTTGTAGGAATTAATGAGATTTTAATATGGTTTTATGTAGTTATGAGAATGAAGTTACTAATGTATGAATTGTTGTTGTAGCTAATGAATTTGAAAGCAGGAAATGTGTTGTTTTAGCTTTTGTTGCATTTGTAGAGTTTCGGGTGGAACAGCGTTTGGTTGGATAGTTTTGAATGTTGTGCGGGTTACTAATGTTAGAATATGTTCCAAATTGATTATTGGTATTGTTGAAAAGATCGTTGGTATAGTTGTTGATAAATTTGGCCGAGTTGAATTCTCGGGGTTGTTGTATTTACATGGGAGATGCTGCCGAAATTTTTGTAGACAAGTGCTAGTTAGAATTGAATTTCTTAGTACTTGTAGCTAACGTTTGGTAATTAATGACGCTATTGTAGATCTTGGGGAGCCCGAGACTTGAGTTGGGATTATCTTAGGAGGCGAGCGAGGTATGTAAAGCCTAACCCTTCCTTCTTTCGCATGATCCTTATGAAATAAGTATATGATGTATATGTATGATTTCAGAAAGATTCTTATTCTTATAGCCACTAGGATGGATAACGTTCTTGATTTCCATAAGCTGCTTCGTATGGTTTCAATGCGTGTCGATAATGTCTGAAGTTTGGCTAATATATTTCCGAATGACATTCGAGAAATGAATGATTTGATTAAAGTCTTGAACTTTCAAATGCTAGCCCGATCGATTATTCCATCGAGTCTTTGACATACTTTGATACGTACATATGATTCCAAAAGTTCTATTTGATTTGATCCATAACGATATCCGAAAGATACTTGACCTGATTACGACTTTGATTTTCCAAAAATGGCTTCTGAAACACCTCTAGAGCGTTCTGTACTTCAGACGCTCATAACTTTCTCATCCTAAGTCGGATTGACCCGAAACTTGTTTCTGAGACTTCAGGGGTCGGTGAGTATACATATCCATCGAGTCTTGATTTATGTGCATATGGTTTCTCACTACTCTGCTCGTGCATACTACTATTATATCGTTCGCCGGGTCCCGGGCCAGTTTTGTCATCGTGCGCACTATGTTATATTCGGCCGTATGATGTGTTACGGTTCTCGAGTCCCTCGCCATAGGGCCGGGTACCGCTTATATACGACATTATGATGTGTTATGGCATATGATGTGTTATGATGTTGTGATATGTTATGATGATACGATATGTTCGGGATTGTACGGAGATTTGAAACCTTCTGGAGTATGATGTGTTGTGGCGCCAGCGTCGGAGTGGCGACCACGTTCCTGAGACTATGCATGACTCTTATATATGCATCATTTATGTTTTAAAACAAGCTTCTTGGTATATTGATTTTTATACTGCTTTTCCATACTTTGTATTTCCGTTATGATTTTGGATAGTTTATTTCATGCTTTACATTCTCAGTACCTATTTCGTACTGACCCCCTTTCTTCGGGGGTTGCGTTTCATGCCCGCAGGTGCAGACGTTCGTTCTGGTGACCCGCCAGTGTAGGATACATATTTTGCTACTTTGGAGTGCTCCTTTGATCCGGAGCCCATACTTTTGGTACAGATCTTTTGTTGCATATGTTTCTGTATATATATACATGACTATTTGGGGTACGGCGGGGCCCTGTCCCGTCATATGTTTCTGTTGTTGCTTGTAGACGCCTGTAGACATATATGTGGGTCATGGGTCGTCATTGTTTGGTTATGTCTGTGATATGTTTTTTAAGCAGTCCCGTGTGCGGTGATGGTCGAAACGACCCATAAGTATGTGTATGGATGTATATATTTGGGCGATGTGTTTTCCGCCAGCCTTGTCGGCTTCTATATGATACTTTGCTATATGTGACCGCTTAAGACGACATCTGATTTTAGTATATGTATAACTTAATGTATGCTGAATATGGATAAGTCCTTGATATGTCGATTTGGTAAATGAGTGTTTATGGGTGTCCAGCTAGGGCACTAGTCACGGCCCACAGGGTTGGGTCGTGACAAAATTGGTATCAGAGCGGTTTGTCCTCGGAATGTCTACAGGTCGTGTCTAGTAGAGTCTTGTTTATCGGTGTGTTGTGCACCATATCTATAAACAGGAGGCTACAGGACATTTAGGGTGTTACCTTTGTTTCGATCTTAGATCGTGCGATAGAGCTGTACTATTAGGATGATTTCCTTCTGACCGATTGTTATGTTTACAGTGATGCCACCGAAGAAGGCGACAGCGGCCCAGAAGGGCAAGGCAGTGACAAAAGAGACCAGTAAGATACAGAGAGTCACTAGGGCTCGTGTTCAAACTATGCCCGATATTGCACCCCAGTCAGCGGGTTCTGCTACACCCCCACCATTAGAGGAGCATGGAGCAGCAGTCACTGCCACCATGGATCAGGGGGCGGCTCCACCATTAGCTCCGGAGGCCCCAGCGCCCGAGCCTCCAGCTCTTCAGCTAGAGGCGGAGGACAGGGCGATGAGAGATGTGGTGTAGTTATTGACGAGATTAGTAGCAGGACAGGCTCGCAGACGCAGGCTAGGGGGTGCTGATGTGGATAGACGTGACAGTTTGAGGGTTCGTGATTTCTTGACCTGTAATCCCACAGAGTTCTACGGGTCTAAGCCCGAGGAGGATCCCCAGGATTTCATTCGACAAATGTAGCGTACGCTGAGACTAGTCAGGGCTTCTGAGTCTGAGTCTGTCGAGCTGGCTTCACATAGACTACGGGATGTAGCGATTAATTGGTACGAGTCCTGGGAGCTGTCCAGAGGCAAGGATGCTCCTCCAGCGGTGTGGGACGAGTTTACAGCCGCCTTTCTCGGCCATTTTCTGCCTCTCGAGATGCGGCGGGCGAGGGTTGATAGATTTTTGCAGCTGAGACAGAGGGGCAGGAGTGTTCGGGAGTACAGTCTAGAGTTTGACTCCCTGGCCAGATATACACCTACCATTGTAGCTGATATGGCTGACAGGATGCATCGATACGTGATAGGGCTGGATCGTTATTTAGTGGATAGTTGTATGGCGATGGCATCGCAGACTGGTATGGACATTGCCCGGTTACAGGCATATGCGCAAAGAATGGAGGATCGGCATAGAAGGGGGCAGCCCGATAGAGATCGTGATAGGAGGCAGCCCAAGAGGACTAGATTAGCTGGATATTCTGGAGAGTTCCGAGGCGGGCAGCCTCAGCAGCAGTATAGCAGATATCCTCCTCAGCCAGGTCGGAGTACACATCCACAGTCTACAGGCAGACGATTCGATGGTGCAGGGCACTCAGGAGCAGGCTATAGTTCCAGAGCCTCGGGTTCGCAGGTGAGCAGAGGTTCTAGCCAGGCGAGGACACCTATGCCTCGATGTTTTTATTGTGGGAGGTCGCACCCAGGAGAGTGTTATCGAGCTACGGGTGCCTGTTTTTCTTGTGGCCGTCAGGGCCATATTATGAGAGATTGTCCGTTGGGGGGTGGTTCTAGTGGTGCAGCTCAGCCGACGGGATTAGCTGCTAGTTCGTCCTCCACTTCTGTAGCTATGCGCCCTATGGGGCGCGGTATGCCAGCACCCGCGGGCCGTGGTAGAGGCCGTAGCGGAGTTTCTGATTCTAGCGGTCCCTCGAACCGCATATATGCCTTGGCTAGCCGACAGGATCAGGAGGCGTCGCCAAATGTAGTCACAGGTACATTATTGGTCTTCGCTCGAGCTGTATATGCATTGATAGACCCAGGTTCTACTTTATCATATATTTCTCCCCTTGTCGCTAGTAAAATTGGGATAACACCTGAACCGATAGAACCGTTCGAGGTAGCTACACCGGTCGGGGATTTTATTATAGCGAAGCAGGTATATAAGGATTGTTCTGTAACTATATGTGGCCGTTGCACCAAGGCCGATTTTGTAGAATTAGATATGACAGAATTCGATGTAATTATGGGTATGGATTGGTTAGCCTCTTGTTATGCCAACGTTGACTGCTAGAAAAAGGTAGTTCGCTTCCAATTTCCAGGGGAACCGGTTATAGAATGGGCAGGAAATACAACATCGCCGAGGGTTAAGTTTATTTCATACCTCAAGGCCAGGAAGATGATTCAGAAAGGGTATATTTATCATCTGTTTCGCGTGCATGATACTAAAGCAGAAACACCTACTCTCCAGTCGGTCCCGGTTGTTAATGAATTTCCAAATGTATTTCCGGACGAGCTTCCAGGTCTTCCACCTGAACGGGAGATAGAATTCACGATAAATGTGCTGCCAGATACTCAGCCTATATCGATTCCTCCTTACAGAATGGCACCTGCAGAACTGAAGGAATTGAAGGAGCATCTGAGGGATTTATTAGAAAAAGGCTTCATCAGACCCAGTACGTCACCTTGGGGAGCACCGGTATTGTTTGTAAGAAAGAAAGACGGGTCACTGCGGATGTGCAATGATTATAGACAGCTGAATAAGGTGACTATAAAGAATAAATATCCCCTCCCCTGGATTGATGATTTATTTGACCAGTTGTGTCACACCCTAATTCCGCTAGGGTGTGATGGGCACCCGACCCTTACCTAGGGCCGAGCGAACCCTCAGACTCTTGCTGCACATAAAATCATGTCAAACTTTTCAAATCAAATGAGATGAAATACATCGTAATTGTTTTTTTCCAGAAATATTCTTTCACGTAGCATCCAAGCATAACAAATTAATAATCATACAAAATTCAGTACATAACACAGACCGACATTTTGGCTGACGGAGCCGCTTACAGACTGACAACCAATACCCACGACGCTGTCTGCAAAGTCTCTAACGTAATCCAGAAAGCACAACATACCAACTCTGACTCGGCAGCACTCCGGGAACAAATGGAGCTTGCCATCTGCACTGGAACATCTTCTATACTGTCTTCAACTCACCCGGGAGTACCTGCGCGGCATGAAACGCAGCCCCCCGAAAAGAGGGGGTCAGTACGAAATATGTACTGAGTATGTAAAGCATACAACACAGAAAGCAAAGTCACAACTGAAATACGATATATAGAAAGCGAGCACAATAGCCAGCATACTAAGGAGTCGTATCCGGCGTAAAACAGGTAAAAGAAGTTCCGAAGAAATCAACACGGCAATCGGGATGACAAAATGTTTGCTTTCTTTTGGAAAACATCTTTGTTTCACACACATAGAAGAATCAACGCACAATTTCCGCGGCCATAAGTCCAGCGGTCACAATCACACATACCGCGGTCAAGTATCCAGCGGTTTTCTATCACAAGTTCGACATACCGCGGTCAAGGGTTCAGCGGTCTATGTCGGCATAATCACAAGTGCGGCAGACGCGGTCAAGGGTCCAGCAGTCAATGTCAGGCACGCCGCGGTCGAGGGTCCAGCGACCAATATCACATATGCGCATATTCACATAACCGGCCCGGGACTCGGTAACACAGAAGATAACCAGACAAAATGCCAAATTATCACTTTCCAAACATAATCACACATGCCAGGATCATGCATCACACAGGACTCAGGTATACCAAAATCGTATATCGGAAAATAAAGAAAATAAGTAGTTTGTCCAGAATCTCAGGGTAATATTTTTAAAAACGCTTTAGATGTCAAAAACATTTTATAATGCTCATGAAGGTGGTCATAACACCTATCATATAGTGAACCGCATAATAACCAGGAGTTACCTGCGAACTCCGGACAAGAGTACATTGGCTAAAGCCGTACATCACATGTCAGGGTTTCGGTCCCCACAATTGGGTCAATAATCATTAAAATCCGTCTCGGGATAGATAAAATATCTCCCGTTTAGTAGTCGGAACAATAACCATGAGTTCCCTTGACTTACCGTACGGGAATAAGACAAACAGAACAATAAGAGAGGCATCGGGGATAGCGGGCCCACCTCGGGCAAAGTCGAGGCGGCGGACGAGAATCACGTCCATTAGACTCTACGGAGTCATCCAGGAAAGTTTTAGAACGATCGGGTTACATTTGTAAAAGTTTTGGAAGTCCAACCACTTTTCTAGTAAAATGCACCTTTTATAATTCAATTCTATTGAATGAATAGTAACAAAAACTAATCTCGGGTTACGATGAGCAGGATGGTCCCCGAGGCCGAAATCTCAACCTAGTAGACCTAGGGCATGCCAAAGAAGGAAAGGATAAGCTTTACATACCTTTCGCGCTACTCACGCTTGTCCAAACTCAATCTCCGTTTCGCCCAAAACCTACAAATGGTCATTTTTACCAATTGTTAACTATAAGGCTTTTGGTATTCAATCTTTAACTCATCACTTGTCTACAAAAATTTGGGCAGCATTTCCCCTATAAACTCGTCTATCCGAATTTCCAATTGCTCTCCTGTTGACACAGAAATACCAACAATAACATATGGACACAACCATATCTTCAATTCTTTTATTTCAACAAGAACAACAACATATCAAAACAGCCCCCAACTGTAACATAACGATGCCCAAAATTCTAACGAACACTTGCAATACACCAAGCAGCCCATATGCACTTCTTATACCTTATTTCATGCAATATTTTCAGAAAATTTCAGGGAAATACAACAGCAGCCACTCGACACCACATCATCTACTCATGTGCAATAAAACCACATTATTATCTCTATAATCCTTACAACAACCCACAACAATTTAACTCCAACTCTAACCATTAAATTCCTTCACTCTCCTCACATATCCATGATTACAACAACCAAAATATTAATTCAAATCAGTCCATCAATTTCAATTAAAACAGCCCCTCACCCATAAATTTCAACAAAACAACAAACGAGTTTATAATGTTGTTTTCTCCATTCTAATTCGTTAAAACTCTAAATAAACACTTTAATAACATAAAAGGAATTTTATAAATACCTTATCAGAAGCTCCACCACGAAAATTTCATCCCCCAAGACCAATATTTATCTCAAATTGAAGGCAACGCAACGTACAACGTTTTTCTCTTCATGAGCTTCGGGATTCGGAGCTCGGATTTTGATCAAAATGGCTTCCTCAGCCTAGGATCTCTCTCTCTCTCTCTCTAATGTTTTTGGAGGATATTAGCTGAAAATGATCAGCCCTCAAGTGAATTTGCCATATATATTAACGTTAATGGGCCTCATGGGCCGAAATGTTTGGGTCGGGTCCAAACTTGCTGCCCTGCCAGCCCAAATTGCATCGTCCGTATTTCCTTATCAAAATATCAATTTGACGAGCGGTTTGTTGCGTTGGAAACTAGACTCGATGAACTTCATTTTAGGCTTTTCAAACACCTTAAAACTCCTCATATACTAGAAGATATTCCCCCAACAATATGGGCCAAAAATCTGGTCCGAGATTTTACTGAAGTTGTTCCGATTCATTTTGTTTAGATTCGTTTATCTTCTAATCCTCTTCCAACTCTCATGTAACCTCTTATACATACATATACATACCCATATACATACATAACAATCCATACACGTCTCGAAGGGTCCGGAGAATCACCATAACCTTAAACGTAACTGGAGAACTTACGAAGCTTCGACGAAACTCCAATCGCAAAAATATATTCATATCTTTTATCCATCTTCTATATCATTACTAATAATCTCAAATACTTTAAAAGGGCACTCACATTACCTCATATACGCTCATAACGCGATTTCAAATCCTTTAGGTTACGATGTCACCTCGGGATACTTAAGGCAACCATATATATAACGATATTCTTACTAACTCGATTAACTTTCCTTGAACTTTATTAACTCATTCTTTCTTGTCTTAATTAAAATAGCACAGACTCTTACGGGGTGTAACATCCTCCCCCCCTTAGGAACATTCATCCCCGAATGTCAAATTAGTCCTACATAATTATACTGCTTCTGGTGATCTTATAACGATTCACTTGTAACTTGAACTCATCTATCATGTTGTGCCTTTCTTTACTTAGACTAATGCCATTCTCCACCTGACATCTGTTAATATTGATCTTCCAAATATAGTAGACACGATTTAGCTACCTCCGTAATCGACTGCAACTTACCATATCCATCTATACTTGAAGCTTAAGTCGAGTTCTTCTTGCTCGTTCTCTTTAAATTCACTGTCTTCTAGTAACTAGCTCGTTCTGACCATCTCACTTAAACCATTTCGCAATTTCCCTTAATCCTACTTATAACACTTCAAGCATATTAACTCGTGTCGTTTCTCTATTTTTGACTCAACTCTTCTATCGCCCCTTTACTCAGGTTCACCTGGGTCCCCAATCCCTCCTGAAATGATCTCCAGAAATTTGCTGATCATATATGCTTTCCCAAAATAAAATTTCCCAAGTAAGGATGATGCTTCTTACGAATGACATGGAGGGTATCTCTTAGAATTTAACCCAACATAATAGATTTTCCCTATCGGTATCGACTTTCAAAACATGCTAAGAACTTATATCTCATTTTCCTATTCATATTTCTGGAAAAATTTGGGCAGAGGTTCCTCTATATTTCTTACTATCCCAAAACCTGCACGCAGGAAATACCGACCATGCCTCACAGGGCCAACACACATACGTATATACACATCATATCACATCGTATCGTAGCCACACAGGGCTAACAATTTCAAATAAAAGTATAAAGGTGTCGGGACTTACCTCACATATGGCACCTCGAGACGTACCTGATCCTTTAACTATCTGTTCTGTTGTACTTTTCTATCCACCTTCTCTTTCATCCTCAAATCTCACATTTCAATCAAATTCCAATATTCTTACCTTACCCGACACGCCTCTTTCGTACCATAACTTACTTGCGTATTGTGTAGCTTCCAATATCATCGGTCACTTTCTTTTGTCGATATCATTCTTCAGCTGAAATCAAAGGTTAGTAAGAGGAATTTCATTTCTTATGGCTGTCTCTATCGCACGATCTAAGATCCAAAGAAAGGTAACACCCTAAATGCCCTGTAGCCTCCTGTTTATCGATGTGGTGCACAACACACCGATAAACAAGACTCTACTAGACACGGATTTGCAGACAACCCCGAGGACAGACCTACTCTGATACCACTTTGTCACACCCTAATTCCGCTAGGGTGTGGTGGGCACCCGACCCTTACCTAGGGCCGAGCGAACCCTCAGACTCTTGCTGCACATAAAATCATGTCAAACTTTTCAAATCAAATGAGATGAAATACATCGTAATTTTTTTTTTCCAGAAATATTCTTTCACGTAGCTTCCAAGCATAACGAATTAATAATCATACAAAATTCAGTACATAACACAGACCGACATTTTTGCTGACGGAGCTGCTTACAGACTGACAAACAATACCCACGACGCTGTCTGCAAAGTCTCTAACGTAATCCAGAAAGCATAACATACCAACTCTGACTCGGCAGCACTCCGGGAACAAATGGAGCTTGCCATCTGCACTGGAACATCTTCTATACTGTCTTCAACTCACCCGGGAGTACCTGCGCGGCATGAAACGCAGCCCCCCGAAAAGAGGGGGCCAGTACGAAATACGTACTGAGTATGTAAAGCATACAACACAGAAAGCAAAGTAACAACTGAAATACGATATATAGAAAGCGAGCACAATAGCCAGCATACTAAGGAGTGGTATCCGGCGTACAACAGGCAAAAGAAGTTCCGGAGAAATCAACACGGCAATCGGGATGACAAAATGTTTGCTTTGTTTTGGAAAACATCTTTGTTTCACACACATAGAAGAATTAACGCACAATTTCCGCGGCCATAAGTCCAGCGGTCACAATCACACATACCGCGGTCAAGTATCCAGCGGTTTTCTATCACAAGTTCGACATACCGCGGCCAAGGGTCCAGCGGTCTATGTCGGCATAATCACAAGTGCGGCAGACGCGGTCAAGGGTCCAGCAGTCAATGCCACACGTCCGGCATGACGCGGTCAAGGGTCCAGCAGTCAATGTCGGGCACGCCGCGGTCGAGGGTCCAGCGGCCAATATCACATATGCGCATATTCACATAACCGGCCCGGGACTCGGTAACACAGAATATAACCAGACAAAATGCCAAATTATCACTTTCCAAACATAATCACACATGCCAGGATCATGCATCACACAGGACTCAGGTATACCAAAATCGTATATCGGAAAATAAAGAAAATAAGTAGTTTGTCCAGAATCTCAGGGTAAGATTTTTAAAAACGCTTTAGATGTCAAAAACATTTTATAATGCTCATGAAGGTGGTCATAACACCTATCATATAGTGAACCGCATAATAACCAGGAGTTACCTACGAACTCCGGACAAGAGTACATTGGCTAAAGCCGTACATCACATGTCAGGGTTTCGGTCCCCACAATTGGGTCAATAATCATTAAAATCCGTCTCGGGATAGATAAAATATCTCCCGTTTAGTAGTCGGAACAATAACCATGAGTTCCCTTGACTTACCGTACGGGAATAAGACAAACAAAACAATAAGAGAGGCATCGGGGATAGCGGGCCCACCTCGAGCCAAGTCGAGGCGGCGGACGAGAATCACGCCCATTAGACTCTACGGAGTCATCCAGGAAAGTTTTAGAACGATCGGGTTACATTTGTAAAAGTTTTGGAAGTCCAACCACTTTTCTAGTAAAATGCACCTTTTATAATTCAATTCTATTGAATGAATAGTAACAAAAACTAATCTCGGGTTACGATGAGCAGGATGGTCCCCGAGGCCGAAATCTCAACCTAGTAGACCTAGGGCATGCCAAAGAAGGAAAGGATAAGCTTTACATACCTTTCGCGCTACTCACGCTTGTCCAAACTCAATCTCCGTTTCGCCCAAAACCTACAAATGGTCATTTTTACCAATTGTTAACTATAAGGCTTTTGGTATTCAATCTTTAACTCATCACTTGTCTACAAAAATTTGGGCAGCATTTCCCCTATAAACTCGTCTATCCGAATTTCCAATTGCTCTCCTGTTGACACAGAAATACCAACAATAACATATGGACACAACCATATCTTCAATTCTTTTATTTCAACAAGAACAACAACATATCAAAACAGCCCCCAACTGTAACATAACGATGCCCAAAATTCTAACGAACACTTGCAATACACCAAGCAGCCCATATGCACTTCTTATACCTTATTTCATGCAATATTTTCAGAAAATTTCAGGGAAATACAACAGCAGCCACTCGACACCACATCATCTACTCATGTGCAATAAAACCACATTATTATCTCTATAATCCTTACAACAACCCACAACAATTTAACTCCAACTCTAACCATTAAATTCCTTCACTCTCCTCACATATCCATGATTACAACAACCAAAATATTAATTCAAATCAGTCCATCAATTTCAATTAAAACAGCCCCTCACCCATAAATTTCAACAAAACAACAAACGAGTTTATAATGTTGTTTTCTCCATTCTAATTCGTTAAAACTCTAAATAAACACTTTAATAACATAAAAGGAATTTTATAAATACCTTATCAGAAGCTCCACCACGAAAATTTCATCCCCCAAGACCAATATTTATCTCAAATTGAAGGCAACGCAACGTACAACGTTTTTCTCTTCATGAGCTTCGGGATTCGGAGCTCGGATTTTGATCAAAATGGCTTCCTCAGCCTAGGATCTCTCTCTCTCTCTCTCTAATGTTTTTGGAGGATATTAGCTGAAAATGATCAGCCCTCAAGTGAATTTGCCATATATATTAACGTTAATGGGCCTCATGGGCCGAAATGTTTGGGTCGGGTCCAAACTTGCTGCCCTGCCAGCCCAAATTGCATCGTCCATATTTCCTTATCAAAATATCAATTTGACGAGCGGTTTGTTGCGTTGGAAACTAGACTCGATGAACTTCATTTTAGGCTTTTCAAACACCTTAAAACTCCTCATATACTAGAAGATATTCCCCCAACAATATGGGCCAAAAATCTGGTCCGAGATTTTACTGAAGTTGTTCCGATTCATTTTGTTTAGATTCGTTTATCTTCTAATCCTCTTCCAACTCTCATGTAACCTCTTATACATACATATACATACCCATATACATACATAACAATCCATACACGTCTCGAAGGGTCCGGAGAATCACCATAACCTTAAACGTAACTGGAGAACTTACGAAGCTTCGACGAAACTCCAATCGCAAAAATATATTCATATCTTTTATCCATCTTCTATATCATTACTAATAATCTCAAATACTTTAAAAGGGCACTCACATTACCTCATATACGCTCATAACGCGATTTCAAATCCTTTAGGTTACGATGTCACCTCGGGATACTTAAGGCAACCATATATATAACGATATTCTTACTAACTCGATTAACTTTCCTTGAACTTTATTAACTCATTCTTTCTTGTCTTAATTAAAATAGCACAGACTCTTACGGGGTGTAACATCCTCCCCCCCTTAGGAACATTCATCCCCGAATGTCAAATTAGTCCTACATAATTATACTGCTTCTGGTGATCTTATAACGATTCACTTGTAACTTGAACTCATCTATCATGTTGTGCCTTTCTTTACTTAGACTAATGCCATTCTCCACCTGACATCTGTTAATATTGATCTTCCAAATATAGTAGACACGATTTAGCTACCTCCGTAATCGACTGCAACTTACCATATCCATCTATACTTGAAGCTTAAGTCGAGTTCTTCTTGCTCGTTCTCTTTAAATTCACTGTCTTCTAGTAACTAGCTCGTTCTGACCATCTCACTTAAACCATTTCGCAATTTCCCTTAATCCTACTTATAACACTTCAAGCATATTAACTCGTGTCGTTTCTCTATTTTTGACTCAACTCTTCTATCGCCCCTTTACTCAGGTTCACCTGGGTCCCCAATCCCTCCTGAAATGATCTCCAGAAATTTGCTGATCATATATGCTTTCCCAAAATAAAATTTCCCAAGTAAGGATGATGCTTCTTACGAATGACATGGAGGGTATCTCTTAGAATTTAACCCAACATAATAGATTTTCCCTATCGGTATCGACTTTCAAAACATGCTAAGAACTTATATCTCATTTTCCTATTCATATTTCTGGAAAAATTTGGGCAGAGGTTCCTCTGTATTTCTTACTATCCCAAAACCTGCACGCAGGAAATACCGACCATGCCTCACAGGGCCAACACACATACGTATATACACATCATATCACATCGTATCGTAGCCACACAGGGCTAACAATTTCAAATAAAAGTATAAAGGTGTCGGGACTTACCTCACATATGGCACCTCGAGACGTACCTGATCCTTTAACTATCTGTTCTGTTGTACTTTTCTATCCACCTTCTCTTTCATCCTCAAATCTCACATTTCAATCAAATTCCAATATTCTTACCTTACCCGACACGCCTCTTTCGTACCATAACTTACTTGCGTATTGTGTAGCTTCCAATATCATCGGTCACTTTCTTTTGTCGATATCATTCTTCAGCTGAAATCAAAGGTTAGTAAGAGGAATTTCATTTCTTATGGCTGTCTCTATCGCACGATCTAAGATCCAAAGAAAGGTAACACCCTAAATGCCCTGTAGCCTCCTGTTTATCGATGTGGTGCACAACACACCGATAAACAAGACTCTACTAGACACGGATTTGCAGACAACCCCGAGGACAGACCTACTCTGATACCACTTTGTCACACCCTAATTCCGCTAGGGTGTGATGGGCACCCGACCCTTACCTAGGGCCGAGCGAACCCTCAGACTCTTGCTGCACATAAAATCATGTCAAACTTTTCAAATCAAATGAGATGAAATACATCGTAAATTTTTTTTTCCAGAAATATTCTTTCACGTAGCTTCCAAGCATAACGAATTAATAATCATACAAAATTCAGTACATAACACAGACCGACATTTTTGCTGACGGAGCTGCTTACAGACTGACAAACAATACCCACGACGCTGTCTGCAAAGTCTCTAACGTAATCCAGAAAGCATAACATACCAACTCTGACTCGGCAGCACTCCGGGAACAAATGGAGCTTGCCATCTGCACTGGAACATCTTCTATACTGTCTTCAACTCACCCGGGAGTACCTGCGCGGCATGAAACGCAGCCCCCCGAAAAGAGGGGGCCAGTACGAAATACGTACTGAGTATGTAAAGCATACAACACAGAAAGCAAAGTAACAACTGAAATACGATATATAGAAAGCGAGCACAATAGCCAGCATACTAAGGAGTGGTATCCGGCGTACAACAGGCAAAAGAAGTTCCGGAGAAATCAACACGGCAATCGGGATGACAAAATGTTTGCTTTGTTTTGGAAAACATCTTTGTTTCACACACATAGAAGAATTAACGCACAATTTCCGCGGCCATAAGTCCAGCGGTCACAATCACACATACCGCGGTCAAGTATCCAGCGGTTTTCTATCACAAGTTCGACATACCGCGGCCAAGGGTCCAGCGGTCTATGTCGGCATAATCACAAGTGCGGCAGACGCGGTCAAGGGTCCAGCAGTCAATGCCACACGTCCGGCATGACGCGGTCAAGGGTCCAGCAGTCAATGTCGGGCACGCCGCGGTCGAGGGTCCAGCGGCCAATATCACATATGCGCATATTCACATAACCGGCCCGGGACTCGGTAACACAGAATATAACCAGACAAAATGCCAAATTATCACTTTCCAAACATAATCACACATGCCAGGATCATGCATCACACAGGACTCAGGTATACCAAAATCGTATATCGGAAAATAAAGAAAATAAGTAGTTTGTCCAGAATCTCAGGGTAAGATTTTTAAAAACGCTTTAGATGTCAAAAACATTTTATAATGCTCATGAAGGTGGTCATAACACCTATCATATAGTGAACCGCATAATAACCAGGAGTTACCTACGAACTCCGGACAAGAGTACATTGGCTAAAGCCGTACATCACATGTCAGGGTTTCGGTCCCCACAATTGGGTCAATAATCATTAAAATCCGTCTCGGGATAGATAAAATAT
This sequence comes from Lycium barbarum, assembly GCF_019175385.1. Classification (NCBI taxonomy): domain Eukaryota; kingdom Viridiplantae; phylum Streptophyta; class Magnoliopsida; order Solanales; family Solanaceae; genus Lycium; species Lycium barbarum. The sequence goes on along the minus strand of NC_083345.1, from coordinate 55,633,990 downwards.
CTCCCGTTTAGTAGTCGGAACAATAACCATGAGTTCCCTTGACTTACCGTACGGGAATAAGACAAACAAAACAATAAGAGAGGCATCGGGGATAGCGGGCCCACCTCGAGCCAAGTCGAGGCGGCGGACGAGAATCACGCCCATTAGACTCTACGGAGTCATCCAGGAAAGTTTTAGAACGATCGGGTTACATTTGTAAAAGTTTTGGAAGTCCAACCACTTTTCTAGTAAAATGCACCTTTTATAATTCAATTCTATTGAATGAATAGTAACAAAAACTAATCTCGGGTTACGATGAGCAGGATGGTCCCCGAGGCCGAAATCTCAACCTAGTAGACCTAGGGCATGCCAAAGAAGGAAAGGATAAGCTTTACATACCTTTCGCGCTACTCACGCTTGTCCAAACTCAATCTCCGTTTCGCCCAAAACCTACAAATGGTCATTTTTACCAATTGTTAACTATAAGGCTTTTGGTATTCAATCTTTAACTCATCACTTGTCTACAAAAATTTGGGCAGCATTTCCCCTATAAACTCGTCTATCCGAATTTCCAATTGCTCTCCTGTTGACACAGAAATACCAACAATAACATATGGACACAACCATATCTTCAATTCTTTTATTTCAACAAGAACAACAACATATCAAAACAGCCCCCAACTGTAACATAACGATGCCCAAAATTCTAACGAACACTTGCAATACACCAAGCAGCCCATATGCACTTCTTATACCTTATTTCATGCAATATTTTCAGAAAATTTCAGGGAAATACAACAGCAGCCACTCGACACCACATCATCTACTCATGTGCAATAAAACCACATTATTATCTCTATAATCCTTACAACAACCCACAACAATTTAACTCCAACTCTAACCATTAAATTCCTTCACTCTCCTCACATATCCATGATTACAACAACCAAAATATTAATTCAAATCAGTCCATCAATTTCAATTAAAACAGCCCCTCACCCATAAATTCCAACAAAACAACAAACGAGTTTATAATGTTGTTTTCTCCATTCTAATTCGTTAAAACTCTAAATAAACACTTTAATAACATAAAAGGAATTTTATAAATACCTTATCAGAAGCTCCACCACGAAAATTTCATCCCCCAAGACCAATATTTATCTCAAATTGAAGGCAACGCAACGTACAACGTTTTTCTCTTCATGAGCTTCGGGATTCGGAGCTCGGATTTTGATCAAAATGGCTTCCTCAGCCTAGGATCTCTCTCTCTCTCTCTCTCTAATGTTTTTGGAGGATATTAGCTGCAAATGATCAGCCCTCAAGTGAATTTGCCATATATATTTACGTTAATGGGCCTCATGGGCCGAAATGTTTGGGTCGGGTCCAAACTTGCTGCCCTGCCAGCCCAAATTGCATCGTCCATATTTCCTTATCCAAATATCAATTTGACGAGCGGTTTGTTGCGTTGGAAACTAGACTCGATGAAATTCATTTTAGGCTTTTCAAACACCTTAAAACTCCTCATATACTAGGAGATATTCCCCCAACAATATGGGCCAAAAATCTGGTCCGAGATTTTACTGAAGTTGTTCCGATTCATTTTGTTTAGATTCGTTTATCTTCTAATCCTCTTCCAACTCTCATGTAACCTCTTATACATACATATACATACCCATATACATACATAACAATCCATACACGTCTCGAAGGGTCCGGAGAATCACCATAACCTTAAACGTAACTGGAGAACTTACGAAGCTTCGACGAAACTCCAATCGCAAAAATATATTCATATCTTTTATCCATATTCTATATCATTACTAATAATCTCAAATACTTTAAAAGGGCACTCACATTACCTCATATACGCTCATAACGCGATTTCAAATCCTTTAGGTTACGATGTCACCTCGGGATACTTAAGGCAACCATATATATAACGATATTCTTACTAACTCGATTAACTTTCCTTGAACTTTATTAACTCATTCTTTCTTGTCTTAATTAAAATAGCACAGACTCTTACGGGGTGTAACATCCTCCCCCCCCTTAGGAACATTCGTCCTCGAATGTCAAATTAGTCCTACATAATTATACTGCTTCTGGTGATCTTATAACGATTCACTTGTAACTTGAACTCATCTATCATGTTGTGCCTTTCTTTACTTAGACTAATGCCATTCTCCACCTGACATCTGTTAATATTGATCTTCCAAATATAGTAGACACGATTTAGCTACCTCCGTAATCGACTGCAACTTACCATATCCATCTATACTTGAAGCTTAAGTCGAGTTCTTCTTGCTCGTTCTCTTTAAATTCACTGTCTTCTAGTAACTAGCTCGTTCTGACCATCTCACTTAAACCATTTCGCAATTTCCCTTAATACTACTTATAACACTTCAAGCATATTAACTCGTGTCGTTTCTCTATTTTTGACTCAACTCTTCTATCGCCCCTTTACTCAGGTTCACCTGGGTCCCCAATCCCTCCTGAAATGATCTCCAGAAATTTGCTGATCATATATGCTTTCCCAAAATAAAATTTCCCAAGTAAGGATGATGCTTCTTACGAATGACATGGAGGGTATCTCTTAGAATTTAACCCAACATAATAGATTTTCCCTATCGGTATCGACTTTCAAAACATGCTAAGAACTTATATCTCATTTTCCTATTCATATTTCTGGAAAAATTTGGGCAGAGGTTCCTCTGTATTTCTTACTATCCCAAAACCTGCACGCAGGAAATACCGACCATGCCTCACAGGGCCAACACACATACATATATACACATCATATCACATCGTATCATAGCCACACAGGGCTAACAATTTCAAATAAAAGTATAAAGGTGTCGGGACTTACCTCACATATGGCACCTCGAGACGTACCTGATCCTTTAACTATCTGTTATGTTGTACTTTTCTATCCACCTTCTCTTTCATCCTCAAATCTCACATTTCAATCAAATTCCCATATTCTTACCTTACCCGACACGGCTCTTTCGTACTATAACTTACTTGCGTATTGTGTAGCTTCCAATATCATCGGTCACTTTCTTTTGTCGATATCATTCTTCAGCTGAAATCAAAGGTTAGTAAGAGGAATTTCATTTCTTATGGCTGGCTCTATCGCACGATCTAAGATCCAGAGAAAGGTAACACCCTAAATGCCCTGTAGCCTCCTGTTTATCGATGTGGTGCACAACACACCGATAAACCAGACTCTACTAGACACGGCTTTGCAGACAACCCCTAGGACAGACCTGCTCTGATACCACTTTGTCACACCCTAATTCCGCTAGGGTGTGTTGGGCACCCGACCCTTACCTAGGGCCGAGCGAACCCTCAGACTCTTGCTGCACATAAAATCATGTCAAACTTTTCAAATCAAATGAGATGAAATACATCGTAAATTTTTTTTTTTCCAGAAATATTCTTTCACGTAGCTTCCAAGCATAACGAATCAATAATCATACAAAATTCAGTACATAACACAGACCGACATTTTGGCGGACGGAGCCGCTTACAGACTGACAACCAATACCCACGACGCTGTCTGCAAAGTCTCTAACGTAATCCAGAAAGCATAACATACCAACTCTGACTCGGCAGCACTCCGGGAACAAATGGAGCTTGCCATCTGCACTGGAACATCTTCTATACTGTCTTCAACTCACCTGGGAGTACCTGCGCAGCATGAAACGCAGCCCCCCGAAAAGAGGGGGTCAGTACGAAATATGTACTGAGTATGTAAAGCATACAACACAGAAAGCAAAGTCACAACTGAAATACGATATATAGAAAGCGAGCACAATAGCCAGCATACTAAGGAGTCGTATCCGGCGTACAACAGGCAAAAGAAGTTCTGGAGAAATCAACACGGCAATCGGGATGACAAAATGTTTTCTTTCTTTTGGAAAACATCTTTTTTTCACACACATAGAAGAATCAACGCACAATTTCCGCGGCCATAAGTCCAGCGGTCACAATCACACATACCGCGGTCAAGTATCCAGCGGTTTTCTATCACAAGTTCGACATACCGCGGTCAAGGGTCTAGCGGTCTATGTCGGCATAATCACAAGTGCGGCAGACGCGGTCAAGGGTCCAGCAGTCAATGCCACACGTCCAGCATGACGCGGTCAAGGGTCCAGCAGTCAATATGTTACACTCCATAATAATCCGTGCTACTTCAAGTAAAACAAGAAAAAAATGAGTTATGAAGGTTCAAGGAAAGTTAGTCGAGTTAGTAAGAATATCGTTATATATATGGTTGCCTTAAGTATCCCGAGGTGACATGGTAACCTAAAGGATTTGAAATCATGTTATAAGTATGTATATGAGTGTGTATATGTATGTATAAGAGGTTACATGAGGTTGGAAGAGGATTAGAACTTAAACGAACTGAATCGGAACAACTTCAGTAAACATTTCGGACCCGATTTTAGCCTATATTGTAGGAGGCATATCTCCTAGCATATGAGGAGTTTTAAGGTGTTTCAAAAGCCTAAAATTAATTTCATCGAGTCTAGTTTCCAACGCAACAAACCGCTCATCAAAATGATATCGGGATAAGGAGATATGGACGATGTAATATGGGCTGGCAGGGCAGCAAGTTTGGACCCGACCCAAACACTCATATTTCGGCCCATGAGGCCCATTAAACTTAATATATAAGCCACCACTTTTCCCTATATTACTTCACACGACTTAAACAGATCCAAGAACCCTTATTTTCTCTCCCAAACCCCCTTTCTAATTGAGCCATCATATAAGCTAAATCCTAGACCCTTGACATGATATTAGTTAAAGAGAAGTTGTAGCCTAAGTTTTCCTTGTGTTGTAAGCAAGAAGCTGGAAAGAGGAACAAGATTCTTGAAGATTCTGATTGTTAAAGGTAATTTCAACCTCCTACTCATGTTATTAATTTGGATTAAAGGTTTAATAGGGTGTATACATGGAGGAAACGTTGATATACAAGCGATATATGGACTTAGATGTTATCGTAAGTTAGGGACTGTTGTTGTTGAAGTTGAAGTGGGCTGTGTGCTATAAACTTAGGTGAAATGATGCTTAATATTCTTGTACATGTATTGGAAATGGATTGAATGTGTTGTAGTATGGATAAATGAATGAAAATCATGAAGTTGTTGTAGTTGTGTTGAAGCCGTGTGAGGGGGCTGTTTTAGAGGAATTTGTGGACTGTTTTGTGTCACATTTTGATTGTTTTTGTTATGGACATTGTGGTGTATTGTGTGCATGTTGAATATGTGAATTAAGGTGTTAAAGAAATGTATTATGTTGAAGCATATAAGCAGTCCAAAACAGTGGACTGTTTTAGTGCTAGAAATGAATTTGTATGTGTTGAGTGTTGATTCTTGTTGTGAACGTTTAGTGAAAGTGAAGAGCAATGATTTAGGTCGAAATTGGAATGAATTGTGGGCTGTTGTAAGAATGAAAATGATGCTAAAACAGTTCCAAAAATCGTAAAGGTAATGTTGTTAAATATGTTGTTGTCGTTGTAAGGTTATAGTGTCGACAATGTAGCTATTTGCGTACGAATTTGGTGATATATTTATCGTGTGACTGCTGGTCGCATTTTACTGAAATTATATGAAATGAAGACATGAAATAATGTGTAAGAATCATATGTGGTTTGCTTGGTATGTTCGTAAACGTTTGCAAGAATTCCGGGCACCTTTATGTTGTTGGTTAGGGACTGTTTTGGGCGTGTTGTTGATTAGGGACTGTTTTGGACGGGTTGTGGTTAGGAACTGTTTTGTACATGTTGTATTCTTTAAATTGGAAATACTAATGATAGTTAAGAATATATATTGTATTTACGTTGTTTGGGTTGTTGTAAAGTTGTTACACGAAAACGTTAAGGCTACGGATTATTAGGAGTAACTTGAGAATGTAGTAGCCGTATGTGAATCGTTATGGAATGTTGTGAATGTGGGCTATTTGGAATGTTATGTGGGCTGTCCGGATTGGTATTGAACATATGATTATTGATGTTGGGGTGGTTGTATGTAGTTGATTTGAATGCGAACGAAACGTCGTCTAAATGTTTGAAAGGGATTGTTGACGTTAAAGTACGTATTGAATTCCCTCGTAGACTAATTGTAGCTCTTGATATCTTGATATAGGATAAGTGTTTTTGGGCAGCAAGTACAAGTTATAATACGACTAAACGCTAAAGGTATGTAAAGCTTATTCCTTCTTTTCTTGGCATGTCCTAGACGTAAGTATGCAACGATATGAACCTTGGGGTAAATTCTATTCTCTAGTTCCATGCATGACTTATGATTATATATTTCCTTAATGCTATTGTCACGAGCCTACTACATGATTGACTAATGAATGATGTATAGAAGTTCCTACTCTTAAAAGAATGGCATGAATAGAAGTATACTTGATTTTCAAAAGCTACATCATGAAAATTGATACATGTACATGAAAGCTGAAACGTTCCTTGCTATGGCTTATAATGAGAGTTGAAAAGAATTGAATATGATTATTATCCCCATACTTTAGAGCTGGTTAGTTGCTTATCTATTGAGTCTCAAAAGATGCATTGCATATATGTGGTTGCTTATTATTCTGCTCGTGCTTATCGATATATCCTTCACTGAGTCCCGGGCCAGGGCACATTCTCGTGCGCACATCTACTATATTATTACCGAGTCCCTCATTAAAGGGCCGGGACACGTATATGTTTATGTTTATGATGCTATGACTATATTCACTGAGTCCCTCACTAGAGGGCCGGGACATGTTATATATATATATGATGATATGATGATGTGATGATATGATGATATGGAGATGATGGCCAGGAGGGCATATATATTCCTTATTACCGAGTCCCTTACGAAAGGGCCGGGACACGTCTATGTGCATGTTTATGATACTATGATTTTAATTACCGAGCCCCTCACTAGAGGGCCGGGACACGTATATATGTTATATACAGAATGATTATGCAGCTTTGATTACAAAACACTATATGGACATTGATATGAGAATGATATAGATGAAATATGTTCAAAGGCAAGTCTTTATGAAATTCTGTTAGTTGCATTGAGTCCTATACATCTTATCTCAGTATGAGTCTATCACTATGTTTCATGCTTTACATGCTCAGTACATATTCCGTACTGACCCTCTTTCTTCGGGGGGCTGCGTTCATGCCCGCAGGTACAGACGTTCATTTCGGAGATCCGCCAGCTTAGGACACTTATTCAGCTATTTTTACTGCTCCTTTGTTCCGGAGCCTAGCTTGTGGTATAACTCCCTTATGTTGAATTCATATGAGTTTATTTGGGTACGGCGGGGCCCTGTCCCGCCATATGATACGGTCATTACTCTTAGAGGTCTGTGGACATTTGTGTGGGTTTGTTTATGGTTGTTGACGCGTTTTATGATTATGACATATGTTTGGGGCGTACCCATTCGTAATGGCAGCCTTGTCGGCTTGCATATATATGTATGTTTGGTATGTTGCATATCGTGGCAGCCTTGTCGGCTTGCGCAGAAAAATATATGTTGTTGTTTAAAAATTGTAACTCCTCAGGAGACAGGTGCCTAGGACATACAAAAAAAATATTTTGACAGCTTTAAAACAACACCATACCTTTTTATACGAATAAGTTCATGACATACTAGTTATAAATGATTATAGTTAACAAGTGACATGAGTGTCCAATTCGGGCACTAGTCACGGCCTACGGGGTTGGGTCGTGACAGAAGTGGTATCAGAGCAGTTCGTCCTTGGAGTGTCTACAGACCGTTTCTAGTAGAATCTTGTTTATCGGTGTGTTGTGCACCACATCTATAAACTGGACGCTACAGGGCATTTAGGATGTTACCTTTCTTTCATATCACAGATCGTGCGATAGAGCCCAGTCATAGGAAATGAAATTCTTTATACTAACATTTGATTTCAGCTGAAGAACGGCATCGACAGAAGAAAGTGTTTGACGATATTGGAAGTTCCAAAGTACGCAGGTAAGCAAAGGTACGAAAGGTATATGTCGAGTAAGGTATGGAAGTGCGATTGAAATGTAAAGTTGAAAATTGAAAGAGAAAGTATAACAGGTGCAGTTTGAGTAGGGCATACGAGTTATGTTCATCATTTTTATATTGTTGTTGATATTGGGAGCCCTGTGTGGCTATGATATGATGTGATGTGTATATATATATATATATGTTGGCCCTGTGAGGCATTGTTGGTATTTCCTGCGTGCAGGTTCTGGGATAGTAAGGAAATACAGAGGGAACTCTGCTAAAATTTTCCTCAAGTATAAAAGGAAATGATAGGGCAATTTGGAAGGGTTTGTGATAATAAGAGATGATTTAGAAAAGGCTGGAAAATCTTATTAGGGTGTTATATGAGGTACCGACTGAATTGATAAGCAGGGATAAATTATGACGAGTTTATAGTTAAAAGAAGTAATAGTATGATTAAGACAAGAGTACAGAAAAAAAAAAGAATTATGACGGATGCGAATGTATTGGTAAGACAGGCTGTGAGGTGGTGAAGGATAAGATTGACTAGGAAGGGTAACAGGTTAAGTATGCTTATACAACACTAATTTAACATTCGAGGACGAATGTTCCTAAGGGGGGGAGGATGTTACACCCCGTAATAATCCGTGCTACTTGAAGTAAAACAAGAAAAAAATGAGTTATGAAGGTTCAAGGAAAGTTAGTCGAGTTAGTAAGAATATCGTTATATATATGGTTGCCTTAAGTATCCCGAGGTGACATCGTAACCTAAAGGATTTGAAATCATGTTATAAGTATGTATATGAGTGTGTATATGTATGTATAAGAGGTTACATGAGGTTGGAAGAGGATTAGAAGTTAAACGAACTGAATCGGAACAACTTCAGTAAACATTTCGGACCCGATTTTAGCCTATATTGTAGGAGGCATATCTCCTAGCATATGAGGAGTTTTAAGGTGTTTCAAAAGCCTAAAATTACGTTCATCGAGTCTAGTTTCCAACGCAACAAACCGCTCATCAAAATGATATCGGGATAAGGAGATATGGACGATGCAATTTGGGCTGGCAGGGCAGCAAGTTTGGACCCGACCCAAACACTCATATTTCGGCCCATGAGGCCCATTAAACTTAATATATAAGCCACCACTTTCCCTATATCCCTTCACACGACTTAAACAGATCCAATAACCCTTATTTTCTCTCCCAAACCCCCTTTCTAATTGAGCCATCATATAAGCTAAATCCTAGACCCTTTACATGATATTAGTTAAAGAGAAGTTGTAGCCTAAGTTTTCCTTGTGTTGTAAGCAAGAAGCTAGAAAGAGGAACAAGATTCTTGAAGATTATGATTGTTAAAGGTAATTTCAACCTCCTACTCATGTTATTAATTTGGATTAAAGGTTTAATAGGGTGTATACATGGAGGAAACGTTGATATACAAGCGATATATGGACTTAGATGTTATCGTAAGTTAGGGACTGTTGTTGTTGAAGTTGAAGTGGGCTGTGTGCTATAAACTTAGGTGAAATGATGCTTAATATTCTTGTACATGTATTGGAAATGGATTGAATGTGTTGTAGTATGGATAAATGAATGAAAATCATGAAGTTGTTGTAGTTGTGTTGAAGCCGTGTGAGGGGGCTGTTTTAGAGGAATTTGTGGACTGTTTTGTGTCACATTTTGATTGTTGTTGTTATGGACATTGTGGTGTATTGTGTGCATGTTGAATATGTGAATTAAGGTGTTAAAGAAATGAATTATGTTGAAGCATATAAGCAGTCCAAAACAGTGGACTGTTTTAGTGCTAGAAATGAATTTGTATGTGTTGAGTGTTGATTCTTGTTGTGAACGTTTAGTGAAAGTGAAGAGCAATGATTTAGGTCGAAATTGGAATGAATTGTGGGCTGTTGTAAGAATGAAAATGATGCTAAAACAGTTCCAAAAATCGTAAAGGTAATGTTGTTAAATATGTTGTTGTCGTTGTAAGGTTATAGTGTCGACAATGTAGCTATTTGCGTACGAATTTGGTGATATATTTATCGTGTGACTGCTGGTCGTATTTTACTGAAATTATATGAAATGAAGACATGAAATAATGTGTAAGAATCATATATGGTTTGCTTGGTATGTTCGTAAACGTTTGCAAGAATTCCGGGCACCTTTATGTTGTTGGTTAGGGACTGTTTTGGGCGTGTTGTTGATTAGGGACTGTTTTGGACGGGTTGTGGTTAGGAACTGTTTTGGACATGTTGTATTCTTTAAATTGGAAATACTAATGATAGTTAAGAATATATATTTTATTTACGTTGTTTGGGTTGTTGTAAAGTTGTTACACGAAAACGTTAAGGCTACGGATTATTAGGAGTAACTTGGGAATGTAGTAGCCGTATGTGAATCGTTATGGAATGTTGTGAATGTGGGCTATTTGGAATGTTATGTGGGCTGTCCGGATTGGTATTGAACTTATGATTATTGATGTTGGGGTGGTTGTATGTAGTTGATTTGAATGCGAACGAAACGTCGTCTAAATGTTTGAAAGGGATTGTTGACGTTAAAGTACGTATTGAATTCCCTCGTAGACTAATTGTAGCTCTTGATATCTTGATATAGGATAAGTGTTTTTGGGCAGCAAGTACAAGTTATAATACGACTAAACGCTAAAGGTATGTAAAGCTTATTCCTTCTTTTCTTGGCATGTCCTAGACGTAAGTATGAAACGATATGAACCTTGGGGTAAATTCTATTCTCTAGTTCCATGCATGACTTATGATTATATATTTCCTTATGTCTATTGTCACGAGCCTACTACATGATTGACTAATGAATGATGTATAGAAGTTCCTACTCTTAAAAGAATGGCATGAATAGAAGTATACTTGATTTTCAAAAGCTACATCATGAAAATTGATACATGTACATGAAAGCTGAAACGTTCCTTGCTATGGCTTATAATGAGAGTTGAAAAGAATTGAATATGATTATTATCCCAATACTTTAGAGCTGGTTAGTTGCTTATCTATTGAGTCTCAAAAGATGCATTGCATATATGTGGTTGCTTATTATTCTGCTCGTGCTTATCGATATATCTTTCACTGAGTCCCGGGCCAGGACACGTTCTCGTGCGCACATCTACTATATTATTACCGAGTCCCTCATTAAAGGGCCGGGACACGTATATGTTTATGTTTATGATGCTATGACTATATTCACCGAGTCCCTCACTAGAGGGCCGGGACACGTTATATATATATGATGATATGATGATGTGATGATATGATGATATGGAGATGGTGGCCAGGAGGGCATATATATTCCTTATTACCGAGTCCCTTACGAAAGGGCCGGGACACGTCTATGTGCATGTTTATGATACTATGATTTTAATTACCGAGCCCCTCACTAGAGGGCCGGGACACGTATATATGTTATATACAAAATGATTATGCAGCTTTGATTACAAAACACTATATGGACATTGATATGAGAATGATACAGATGAAATATGTTCAAAGGCAAGTCTTTATGAAATTTTGTTAGTTGCATTGAGTCCTATACATCTTATCTCAGTATGAGTCTATCGGGATGACAAAATGTTTGCTTTCTTTTGGAAAACATCTTTGTTTCACACACATAGAAGAATCAGCGCACAATTTCCGCGGCCATAAGTCCAGCGGTCACAATCACACATACCGCGGTCAAGTATCCAGCGGTTTTCTATCACAAGTTCGACATACCACGGTCAAGGGTCCAGCAGTCTATGTCGGCATAATCACAAGTGCGGCAGACACGGTCAAGGGTCCAGCAGTCAATGCCACACGTCCGGCATGACGCGGTCAAGGGTCCAGCAGTCAATGTCGGGCACGCCGCGGTCGAGGGTCCAGCGGCCAATATCACATATGCGCATATTCACATAACCGGCCCGGGACTCGGTAACACAGAAGATAACCAGACAAAATGCCAAATTATCACTTTCCAAACATAATCACACATGCCAGGATCATGCATCACACAGGACTCAGGTATACCAAAATCGTATATCGGAAAATAAAGAAAATAAGTAGTTTGTCCTGAATCTCAGGGTAAGATTTTTAAAAACGCTTTAGATGTCAAAACATTTTATAATGCTCATGAAGGTGGTCATAACACCTATCATATAGTGAACAGCATAATAACCAGGAGTTACCTGCGAACTCCGGACAAGAGTACATTGGCTAAAGCCGTACATCACATGTCAGGGTTTCGGTCCCCACAATTGGGTCAATAATCATTAAAATCCGTCTCGGGATAGATAAAATATCTCCCGTTTAGTAGTCGGAACAATAACCATGAGTTCCCTTGACTTACCGTACGGGAATAAGACAAACAGAACAATAAGAGAGGCATCGGGGATAGCGGGCCCACCTCGGGCCAAGTCGAGGCGGCGGACGAGAATCACGCCCATTAGACTCTACGGAGTCATCCAGGAAAGTTTTAGAACGATCGGGTTACATTTGTAAAAGTTTTGGAAGTCCAACCACTTTTCTAGTAAAATGCACCTTTTATAATTCAATTCTATTGAATGAATAGTAACAAAAACTAATCTCGGGTTACGATGAGCAGGATGGTCCCCGAGGCCGAAATCTCAACCTAGTAGACCTAGGGCATGCCAAAGAAGGAAAGGATAAGCTTTACATACCTTTCGCGCTACTCACGCTTGTCCAAACTCAATCTCCGTTTCGCCCAAAACCTACAAATGGTCATTTTTACCAATTGTTAACTATAAGACTTTTGGTATTCAATCTTTAACTCATCACTTGTCTACAAAACTTTGGGCAGCATTTCCCCTATAAACTCGTCTATCCGAATTTCCAATTGCTCTCCTGTTGACACAGAAATACCAACAATAACATATGGACACAACCATATCTTCAATTCTTTTATTTCAACAAGAACAACAACATATCAAAACGGCCCCCAACTGTAACATAACGATGCCCGAAATTCTAACGAACACTTGCAATACACCAAGCAGCCCATATGCACTTCTTATACCTTATTTCAAGCAACATTTTCAGAAAATTTCAGGGAAATACAACATCAGCCACTCGACACCACATCATCTACTCATGTGCAATAAAACCACATTATTATCTCTATAATCCTTACAACAACCCACAACAATTTAACTCCAACTCTAACCATTAAATTCCTTCACTCTCCTCACATATCCATGATTACAACAACCAAAATATTAATTCAAATCAGTCCATCAATTTCAATTAAAACAGCCCCTCACCCATAAATTTCAACAAAACAACAAACGAGTTTATAATGTTATTTTCTCCATTCTATTTCGTTAAAACTCTAAATAAACACTTTAATAACATAAAAGGAATTTTATAAATACCTTATCAGAAGCTCCACCATGAAAATTTCATCCCCCAAGACTAATATTTATCTCAAATTGAAGGCAACGCAACGTACAACGGTTTTCTCTTCATGAGCTTCGGGATTCGGAGCTCGGATTTTGATCAAAATGGCTTCCTTAGCCTAGGATCTCTCTCTGTCTCTCTCTCTCTAATGTTTTTGGAGGATATTAGCTGAAAATGATCAGCCCGCAAGTGAATTTTCCATATATATTAACGTTAATGGGCCTCATGGGCCGAAACATTAGTGTTTGGGTCGGGTCCAAACTTGCTGCACTGCCAGCCCAAATTGCATCGTCCATATTTCCTTATCCAAATATCATTTTGACGAGCGGTTTGTTGCGTTGAAAACTAGACTCGATGAACTTAATTTTAGGATTTTGAAACACCTTAAAACTCCTCATATACTAGGAGATATGCCCCCAACAATATGGGCTAAAAATCTGGTCCGAGATTTTACTGAAGTTGTTCCGATTCATTTTGTTTAGATTCGTTTATCTTCTAATCCTCTTCCAACTCTCATGTAACCTCTTATACATACATATACATACCCATATACATACATAACAATCCATACACGTCTCGAAGGGTCCGGAGAATCACCATAACCTTAAACGTAACTGGAGAACTTACGAAGCTTCGACGAAACTCCAATCGCAAATATATATTCATATCTTTTATCCATCTTCTATATCATTACTAATAATCTCAAATACTTTAAAAGGGCAATCACATTACCTCATATACGCTCATAACGCGATTTCAAATCCTTTAGGTTACGATGTCACCTCGGGATACTTAAGGCAACCATATATATAACGATATTCTTACTAACTCGATTAACTTTCCTTGAACTTTCTTAACTCATTCTTTCTTGTCTTAATTAAAATAGCACTGACTCTTACGGGGTGTAACAAGTTGCAGGGTGCTAAATATTTTTCGAAGATAGATTTGCGCTCGGGCTATCATCAGGTGCGGGTACGAGAGGCATATATTCCAAAGACTGCTTTCAGGATCCGATATGGGCATTATGAGTTCAAGGTAATGTCTTTTGGGCTAACTAATGCTCCAGCAATGTTTATGGATTTGATGAATCGGATATTCAGGCCATTTTTAGACATGTTCGTGATTGTATTTATTGATGACATTCTGGTTTATTCGCGATCAGAGGAAGAACATTCAGATCATCTGAGGACAGTACTCGGGACGCTTCGACAACAGAAATTATATGCTAAGTTCTCCAAGTGTGAATTCTGGTTAACTTCAGTGGCATTTTTGGGGCATATTGTCGGAGCTGATGGTATTCGGGTTGATACACAGAAGATCGAAGCTGTAAAGAATTGGCCTAGGCCTACGACGCCGACTGAGGTACGTAGTTTTTTGGGGCTAGCAGGATATTACAGGGGATTTGTGGAGAATTTTACTTCAATTGTAGCACCATTAACGAAGCTAACGCAGAAGGCATCAAAGTTCCAATGGACCGATGCTTATGAACGCAGCTTCCAGTTGCTGAAGGAAAAGTTGATTACAGCTCCGGTTCTAACTCTTCCCGAGGGGTCAGACGGGTATGTTATTTATTGTGATGCTTTCGGTGTTGGGATAGGTTGCGTATTAATGCAGCATGGTCGAGTTATAGCCTATGCCTCCCGGCAACACAGACCGTACGAAAGAAATTATCCTACTCATGACCTGGAATTAGCAGCGGTAATTCATGCTTTGAAGATATGGCGGCACTATTTATATGGGGTTCATGTTGATATTTATACATACCACAAAAGCCTTCAGTACATTTTTAAGCAAAAGGAGCTGAATTTGCGGCAAAGAAGATGGCTCGAGTTGTTGAAAGATTATGACGTTGACATTTTATATCATCCGGGAAAAGCCAATGTTGTAGCAGATGCACTTAGCCGCAAGTCTATGGGCAGCTTGACCGACGTGCAGCCAGAAAGGAAAGAATTAGTTCGTGAAATTCATCAACTAGCCAGTCTTGGAGTCCGTTTGGCCGATTCTGGAAATATTGGGGTTTCTGTTCGAGAAGTTGCTGAATCATCTATTACGGAAGAAGTAAAATGACATCAGTACGAGGATCCTATTCTGGTACAGTACAGAGATGCAGCCCTTGATAAGGAGAAGGCTTCGTTCGAGATTACACCTGACGGAGTATTATTATATAGAGGCAGGTTATGTGTACCTGACGTTGCAGTGCTGCGGCGGCAGATTATGGGAGAGGCACATTATGCTCGGTATTCTATTCATCCCGGATCCACAAAAATGTACCATGATCTTAGATGTTTATATTGGTGGGATGGTATGAAAAGAGACATCGTAGAGTTCGTTGCTCAGTGCCGAAATTGCCAACAAGTTAAGATCGAGCATCAGAAGCCTGGAGAGTTGTTACAGGAAATGGAAATTCTAGCTTGGAAATGGGAAATAATTAATACGGATTTCATTACAGGTTTACCACGCACTCCACAAAGGTATGATTCTATATGGGTTATTGTTGATAGGCTGACAAAATAAGCCCATTTTCTTCTGGCCAGGACCACCTATTCGGCTGAGGATTATGCCGGGTTGTATATTAAAGAGATAGTAAGGCTTCACGGAGTTCCTACGTCTATTATATCCGACAGAGGTGCACAGTTTACAGCTAACTTCTGGAGGTTGTTTCAGGAAGGATTAGGGACTCAGGTAAGTCTTAGCACAACATTCCATCCTCAATCCGACAGACAGGCCGAGCGTACTATTCAGACACTAGAAGATATGCTACGGGCCTGTGCTATTGATTTCAGAGGTAGATGGGATGATCATTTTCCGCTTATTGAGTTCTCTTATAATAATAGTTATCATCAGCATCCAGATGGCACCGTATGAAGCCCTATATGGTAGAAAATGCAGATCTCTGATTAGTTGGTTCGATGTGGGTGAAACTAAATTAATTGGTCCAGATATGATCCAGCAAGCAGTCGATAAGGTGAAACTCATTCGGGAATGGTTATTAGCAGCCCAGAGTCGACAGAAATCATATGCAGATAATCGACGTCGACACTTGGAATTCCAGATTGGTGACTGGGTATTTCTGAAAGTGTCACCTATGAAGGGTGTAATGAGATTCGGTAGAAAAGGAAAGCCCAGTCCGAGATATATTGGGCCTTATCAGATTGTTCAAAAGATAGGCAAGGTCGCCTACGAGTTAGACTTACCATTCGATCTGGAAACAGTACATCCGGTATTTCATGTATCATTGCTCCGAAAATGTATTGGTGATCCTTCCAGAATATTTCCCATAGAAGATATCCAGGTGACAGAGGAGGTGTCCTACGAAGAACAGCCAATAGCCATCCTGGATCGTCAGGTGAGGAGACTGTGTACCAAAGATGTTCCTTCTGTTAAGGTCTTATGGCAGAACAATAACCGAGAGGAAATGACCTGGGAAGTTGAAGAAGAAGTATCCTCACTTGTTTCCTATGCCTACAGGTAATCTAAATTCCTTAATTGGTTATATTGATTGGTGAATAAATTATATGTGCTGTCCATAAAAAGAAACTCCCCCGAAATGCTTGCAAGACCCTATAAGACTACATTCGAGGACGAATGTTCTAAAGGGGGGGAGGATGTTATATCCCGTATTTTGCACATTCGGATAATTTGAGATAATTGTGACTTATAAGTGATAAGGCAATATTTTTGATCTAATTTAATACATAAGTTGTTCATGAAAATATTGATGCGGAAATATTGAGGAAGGATAAGGGAAAAATTGGAAATTTGGAAAATAGTTTCATGAATTACAAAAATTAGTCATGAAATAATTGGGCTTGGAAAAACAAAAAAGAAAAAGAAGAAAAAAAGGCCCAAGGTGGCCGGACAAAGGGGGCATGGGCCAAGGCCCATGTGAAGGCTAAATTAAGTAAATAAAAAGAGAGAGGGCCACTATTATTTGTCATCTATTCAAGAACATTCAAGAAAGAAACCTTGAGAGAAAGAGAGAAGGCCATTTCGGCCAAGAGAAAAAAAAAAGAAAAAAAATTGAAGCCATCAATCTTGATCCAAAAAATATATTCTCCAGTATTCCTACTAATTCAAAGGTCCTCTTTAACGTGGTATAATTGTTGGAGCAAGAAAACTACTCTTTGTTGCAAGTCCAAAATTCTAGTCGAGTGGAAAGTTAAGGAAAAAGGTAAGAATTAATTCTCTTTTATATATTATGCAAGGTTTATGTATGTTGTAGTATGTAGAAATGAATGAAAATCATGGAAATAAGATGTGTTGTGTGTGGCCGTGTGGGTGTGTGTGTAGAATTGTGGCCGTGTGGTTGTTGTAGGGCGGAGAAGAGATGAATTAATTTTACTTAGTATGTTAGTTGTGTTGTTGTGGACTTTATGATGCAAATGAAGGTTTAATGGTTCAAGTCGGCATTGAAATTGGTTGTGAGTCGTTGTAGGAATTAATGTGATTTTAATATGGTTTTATGTAGTTATGAGAATGAAGTTACTAAAGTATGAATTGTTGCTGTAGCTTATGAATTTGAAAGAAGGAAATGATTTGATTAAAGTCTTGAACTTTCAAATGCTAGCATGATCGATTATTCCATCGAGTCTTTGACATACTTTGATACGTACATATGATTCCAAAAGTTCTATTTGATTTGATCCATAACGATATCCGAAAGATACTTGACATGATTACGACTTTGATTTTCCAAAAATGGCTTCTGAAACGCCTCTAGAGCGTTCTGTACTTCAGACGATCATAACTTTCTCATCCTAAGTCGGATTGACCCGAAACTTGTTTCAAGACTTCAGGGGTCGGTGAGTATACATATCCATCGAGTCTTGATTTATGTGCATATGGTTTCTCACTACTCTGCTCGTGCATACTACTATTATATCGTTCGCCGGGTCCCGGGCCGGTTTTGTCATCGTGCGCACTATGTTATATTCGGCAGTATGATGTGTTACGGTTCCCGAGTCCCTCGCCATAGGGCCGGGTACCATTTATATAAGACGTTATGATGTGTTATGGCATATGATGTGTTATGATGTTGTGATATGTTATGATGATACGATATGTTCGGGATTGTACGGAGATTTGAAACCTTTTGGAGTATGATGTGTTGTGGTGCCAGCGTCGGAGTGTCGACCACGTTCCTGAGCCTATGCATGACTTTTATATATGCATCATTTGTGTTTTAAAACAAGCTTCTTGGTATATTGATTTTTATACTCCTTTTCCATACTTTGTATTTCCGTTATGATTTTGGATAGTGTATTTCCGTTATGACTTTGGAGTACTCCTTTGATCCGGAGCCCATACTTTTGGTACAGATCTTTTGTTGCATATGTTTCTGTATATATATAATGACTATTTGGGGTACGGCAGGGCTCGGTCCCGTCATATGTTTCTGTTGTTGTTTGTAGAGGCCTGTAGACATATGTGTGGGTCATGGGTCGTCATTGTTTGGTTATGTCTGTGATATGTGTTTTAAGCGGTCCCGTGTGCGGTGATGGCCGAAACGGCCCATATGTATGTGTATGGATGTATATATTTGGGCGATGTGTTTTCCGCCAGCCTTGCCGGCTTCTGTATGATACTTTGCTATATGTGACCGCTTAAGACGACATCTGATTTTAGTATCTGTATAACTTAATGTATGCTGAATACGGATAAGTCCTTGATATGTCGATTTGGTAAATGAGTGCGTATGGGTGTCTAGCTAGGGCACTAGTCACGGCTCACGGGGTTGGGTCGTGACAGTAACATTTCAGCAGAAGCGCTCACAATACAACTGACAACCGACTGCGAAATAAACAGGAGAGTAAAGACAACGGCGTGGAATTATCACCTCGAGAGGCAAGAGCAAGAACAAATATTATGGGAATGGTTACTTAGAGATCTAGAATGCGTTATAATAAACTGAAGGGATCGACCAATGAAGAAGGCATGTGCAGGGCATAATTCAGTAAACGAACGTTTAAGGAAGTATTGGAAATGCAGAATTAGTTTAACATTCAAAGACGAATGTTCCAAAGGGGGGACGGATGTTACACCCCAAAAAGTTTCATGTTACTAAGGCTACAGACGGCTTAATGTGAGCTCGAGGAGGAGCAAATATCACAAGTTTAAAGAATGAAATTCTACTATAGTAGCATGAGTATGATATTTGGAATTCGTACAATATGATTGGAATAATACGTTAAAAGATATATAGCCCTCGTAACCGTAAGCTGAGGTGGGTCCCACATGATTGGAATTTTATAAAGGACATATGATAAGTTATTTGGAAAATATATGTGAAGTTAAACACAACTCAAGAAGGATCCTTGAGCCAAATCCAAGTGTAAGCCCTCGAAAAAGATGTTTTTAAGTCACGTTTTCGGGTGATCTGACTTCGGGAGGCCATAACCCGATCATTATTTGGGAATTTAGGAAAAATCCTAAAATGAAAGTTGTAGATAATTGAAATACCTTTCTAACCATACGTCGTGGGCCTGTATGAAACATCGGGATAAAGAGTTATGAACATTTTAAGACAAAAAGGTCAAGTTGGGCAGTGAAATGGGCCCAACCCGATTCTAAGTCGGGTCAGGCCCATTTCCCTTGCTATTTAAGGGAAATTTTTAGCTTATCTTCCTCCTCTTTATACAAAAAAAATCCATAAAATTCTAGAGCGAGGGAAGAGGGCTTTTAGAGAGAGAAATCAAATTTTGATCACAATCTGAGCCCCGAATCTCGAAGCTCATGAAGAGAAAAGTGTTGTACGTTGCGTTGCCTTCAATTTGAGCTAAAAATCAGCCAAGAAGAAGAGTGTTGACGTGGTTTCTGCATACTTAAGGTAAGATTAAGGTCCCTTTTTCATTGTTAATAAGTTTATTTAGAGTTTTAACGGATTAGAACGGAGAAAATAGCGTCATAAATTCGTTTGTTGTTTTGTTGAGATTTATGGATTGGGGGCTGTTTTAGTTGGATTAAATGGATGGAATTAGCTGAGTTATGATGTATAATAATTTTTGATGTTGTTGACAAGTTTCTGTTCTTGAATTTGGGAGAATCAAGTGTATGAAGATATCATATACAAAGAATATACCGGGCTGTTTTATATGATTTTCGTGGCTGTTTTGTGATAATATTTTGGGGCTATTTGGTGACAATGTTTAGCCCTTTTAGGAATGGAGTCATCATGGAAGGCATTAGGAATTTCACGTATAGGTACACAACAGTGGAATCATGCCTTAAGAAAAAACGGTTAGCCTTACATACCTTTATGTCTTCTTACTACTTAACATTCTCCTCCAAAGTCCAAGAAATCTACATTCAAGAGGGTTCATACCAAGGTTAGGTCTCAAGGACACTCTTAAGTTCAAACTAGTATAATTCGTGAGCTAGCGAAAATTGAGCAGCATTTCCCCTATTTCATCTACTTCTACCAAATTCCAAAACAACCCCCAATCAACAATGACATTATCAACAATACCACAATTAAGGAACTTTATTCAAGTTAGGTTCCATTCAATCCCCAAAACCCCTTTTTCATAATCAACCCACAACAATACTACAACACAATACCATATGCATGTCACGACCCAAGTAGTGGGCCATGACGGGTACTCGGAGCTGAATACCAAGCACCACTCATCATGCTATCTATCATGCTGAACCTAGACATACATCATTCTCACCACAGGACTTATCACGAAACAATCTCCAAATATCTTCCCAAAACATGTATATATGCATAAGCCCACGAGGCTACAAAATGATGTACAAAATATACAAGGAAGGAGTCACTTAACATCTACAACCCACACATAAGTATCTACGAGCCTCTAACTGAGGTACTGAAATCATAAGGGAGGGACAGGACCCCGCCATGCCCTAATATGTTCACAAAGGAATATACCAAGAAATAGCGACTCTGGGGTAGTGGAGTGCTCCTGCAAATCTGCTGATAAAACTCCTAAGCGTCTGCGCCATCTCCCTGTCTACCTGTGGGCATGAACACAACGTCCATAAAAGAACAAGGACGTCAGTACCAATAATGTACTGAGTATATAAGGCACGTACAATAGCATAGTAAAGAAACGAATGAGCATAAGACGAAGAACAAACCTGTAACTGATTGCCTCTTAAGGAGGAGTCATGCATGCTAATTTTTATAATAAAATAATATCATATCATACATATATATAGGTACGGTGTGATCATCAGTAGCCCGCGATCAGGCCTCCTGCGTCCGGGTCGTTAGCTACCCACTGCAGTGGTATGTCTGCCCGTCCACCTATAGGGCGGCACGGTGTTATACTGCCCGGCCATGTAGGCACGGTGTGATCATACATAAATATAACACAAGGCATGCATGAGAGCCCAAAAGAAAACTATGACTCTATCGGAGTGACGTAAGGTCGGTAACCTCCGATTATGTTATGAAATAGTCATGATCATCGTTTCTCACCTTGAAGGAACTAGTAACATAAGATAAGACTAACAACAATGAACAATCATCAAGGGAAGCATAGAATAAGATCATAAATTATCACACCCCACCCTGGTAAGGCGTGATTGGCACCCGGCACCTTACGGAAACCGAGCGAACCAACTTATAATTTGCGTTCTCTGTCTCGAATGACAAAATAAGGCTAAGGCTAGATATGTATGTAAGATCATGTATAAATATATGTCCAATAGACCCACGAAGCCAATATAACGACCGACAGAACATAACTAAGCTATACACAGGAACTGTCTGCAAAGCCTCTATGAACATGACTGAAGTATACAAGTCGGGACAGGGCCCCCGACATTTCCTGAACAAAAATCATACAAACATATATACACCAGACTCAGCAGTGCTCCAGGAAGAAGTGGAGCTCACCAATCAGAACTGGTACCTGAAGGCAACCTACGATGAAAGATCCTCATCTTGTCTATCTACACCTGCGGGCATGAACGCAGCGTCCACAAGAAGGGACGTCAGTACGAACGATGCACTGAGTATGTAAGGCATGAGATCAACATGTACATAAAATCATGGAAGACATTTGAGACATGTCAATAAATGTGCCAAGATAAATAAATCATTATGGCTATATCAAGAAAACTCATATATCTATAGAAATGCCACAACATAAGCCACATCGTCACCCCTATAAATATCACAATATAGGACACAGTGTCACCCCCTGCCGATTGTGCCTTATATATATGTGTGTGTGTATATATTTCACGACCCAACCTCGTAGGTCGTGACTAGTGCCTGAGATGGGCAGTCGTACATACTTACTAACCAAAATTTACTTGTATTTAACATATTAAGGACTTTCGTGCAAACTAAGCAACATATCACTTATATCGTTACTTATAACATAGTACACAAACCGATTAGATTATTATAGATTAGAGAAATGCCAGACGTAAACCATATTAGCATATCCGGACAAAACGACCCATGACCCACATTCATGTCTACAGGCCTCTAACAAAGACAACAGAATCATATGCCGGGACAGGGCCCCGCCGTACCCCTGAATAGTCACACATACATAAATATATACAACAGATGGAACTGTACCAAAAGTATGGCTCCGGATCAAGGGAGCACTTCAAACAGTAGAACGAATATCCTAGGCTGATGGATCACCGTAACGAACGTCTATACCTGCGGGCATGAAACGCAGCCCCCGAAGAAAGGGGGTCAGTACGGAATATGTACTGAGTATGTAAAGCATGAAACACAAAAAACAGAAATATAACTGAAACAATGGTACAAAAGGTAAGTACATTAGCCAGAATACCAAGGTGCTTGTTTTTCGAACGTAGATCACGCATACCGAGGTTATATATCAGAGAAGTAAAGAAAATAAGTAAACCATCCAGAGTATCAAAATACTTACTTTCCAAACACAGATCATGTGTGCCGACATCTTTTGTCATCGTATACATATACATATAACAAATCCCGGCCCTCTAGTAAGGGTCGCGGTGAATGGAGTCATCATATATCGACATCATAAATCATATATGCATATAACAGAACCCGGCCCTTTAGTGAGGGACGCGGTGAACGGAATCATCAATGCAAGTAAAAATCATATATCATATATGCACATAACAGATCCCGGCCCTCTATTGCGGAATGCGGTGGACAGAATCATCATATCCCATCCTGGCCGCCATCCCCATATCGTCATATCATCATATACAGATGTACATATAACAGAACCCGGCTCGCAAGGGAGAGGGACGCGGTGAACAATGCAGAGGAAGACGCACGATAACAGAACCTGGCCCGGGGCGCAGTGAAAAACATATTGAGGCTTGCACGAACAGAGTAGTGCAGAACCATATACACACAAATCAAGACGCGATAGATACGTACACGTACTGACATCTGAAGGCTCAGAAACAAGTTTCGGATCAATCCGACTTGGTATAAGAAAGTTATGAGCGTTTGAAGTACAGAACCTTCTACATGCGTTTCAGAAGCTATTTTTGGAAAATCGAAGCAACAAACATATCAAGTACCTTTCAGATATCGTTATGGATCAAATCGAATAAAGTTTTTCGAACCGCATGTTCGTATCAAAATGTATCAAAGACTCGCTGGAATAATCAAACATGCTATCACTTGAAAAATCAAAACTTTAGTCATATCAATTATCTTTCGAATGCCATTCGGAAACATACAGAACTCTCTTTGCGAACGTTTCAAAGCAAATCCGAGACCTTTTTCGAAAATTAGGGACATTGAAACGTACAGAACTCTTTTAGGGACAAAACTCTTTATGCTCATCTCGTTATTTAACCATACAATAAGTTCAACTATATCGAACGTACTCATGTCAGAAGAAAATAAGAATCATAGAAAGACTCGGAAACATATCAGGTAGATTTTCGGACAACATAAATACGCATCAAGATTGTCACGACCTGACTCGGGGCCGCGACGAGCACTCGGTGCTAGCCCACCCGGGCACCCTCTTAGCTTACTCTTATGCTTACATCTAGGTGAGCCACATAATTATACATGCATTTCCATTCTTTCGTCAACTAGTCCTATTTGGACAACAACACATTTATATCATCATAGGCATCTATGCCACATCAATGTACATGGGCCAACGTGGCCGACAAAATGATATACAAAACATAGTTCGACAAGGACAGACATATCCAAACACATACACGTGACTACGAGCCTCTAAGAAGAGTATAACATATCACATGAGCGGGACAGGACCCCGTTATGCCCATATTTTTATACACAAAATAATGAATACCCAAAAGCTATGACTCCGGAAGAAATAGAGTTCTGCTATGTAATCTCTGGATAAGCAGTTATGGATCAAGTCTGTCTCCCTGTGCACCTGCGGGCATGACACAGCATCCACAAATAAAAGGACGTCAGTAAGAAGAACTTACTGAGTATGTAAAGCATGATCAACATCGATATATATAAGCATAAGGAACAACATATGAAATAGCATAGGAGGGGAGACAATAACACCATCATCATTACACTTACTTGCGTTTCATAGGGGCTTCCCATTTTTCATACGTATTCGTACACCTACGTCATCATCCGTATTCCATAATAGTACTCGTACCATACTCGTGCTCATATTCGTATACATGTCCTTAGTCGTATTCTCATACATAGTCTTATCACATTCATATTCATATTATATACTTAGTCATTTCATATACATAGCATTTTACATAGCATACCCGACCTCATAGGATCGGTGTTTCATACATACTTGGCCAACCAAGGCTCATGGTTACTCATACCTGGCCCTACCAAGGCTTCAGGCTTATCCGTACCATCTGTAGAGGTGTGCGCACATTTCGTAATCGTATACATACTTTATACATATTCACATACATATATTCTACCCGGCGTCATAAGCTCGGGGTTTCATTATAGCCTTTCGTAGCTACATATAAGTATAATAGCCCGTAGGCACCTTTAGCATCATTATTAATATCATCATCATTACTATCATCATCATTATCGTTATTTCTATATCATGGGCTTACTCGTCGTATGAGGTGCGTAGTACAATCGTAGCACATATCAAGGATCGTGAGCTTATGAGCTCGGAATATCAATCATTTGGAAACAACATACTCATATAGAGAAATTAGGGATTTGGCCAAGAAACCATGCCTTATGAAAGAAGGATTAGCCTTACATACCTTTTCGTCGGACTATTCTACGGTTGCACGTCCCCTTCCAATGTTAGCGTTTCTTAGAAGTTGTAGGAACAAGCTTTAGTTGATAATACTCCACTTTGAGCAAAACCCTAGTTTTTCTCCATTTGGATTTCTTGACTTGGATGACCTTTGATGATGTTCTCACTCTTGATTCACTTCGTTTTATGTTGTTGATGACTTATGATCCTTGAAAACTTGGATAATAAATGTAGAGAGATGTTTTAGAGAGAAGTGGTGTAATGTTGAAACGAAATAAAAGAAGTGTTGGTCCCTTTATTTAATGACTTGCAAAATCTGAACTGAAGTGCACAGTGGTCGTCCATGGGGGTTTACGGACCGTCCTTCGTGGTCGTCTTCCAAGGGTTGAAATAAATGTGGGTATCTGGATCGCATACTTTCTTCCGCTTCCCACGTCATTTCCTCTCGTTTACTGCTTCTCCATAGAACCTTAACTGAGGCCACTTCTTTGTTTCTAAGCCTCCGTACTTGCCTATCTAATATGGCAATGGGTATTTCTTCGTAAGACAACTTTTCTGTCCCTTGAACATCATTTACTGGGACGATCCTCGTAGGATCTCCGACACATTTTCGAAGCATCGAGACGTGGAATATTGGATGGACTGACTCCAACTCGGGAGGTAGATCAAACTCATAGGCCACTTTGCCTATCTTTCGTACAATCTCATATAGCCCAATAAACCGGGGACTAAGTTTCCCCTTTTTTCCAAATCTCATAACGCCCTTCATCGGCGACACTTTCAAGAACACCCAATCTTTCACTGCGAACTCTAAGTCCCTTCGACGATTATCCGCATAGGACTTTTGACGACTTTGGGTTGCTAACAACCGATCTTGTATGAGTTTAACTTTCTCTATAGCTTGCTGGACCAAGTCTTGCCATATTAACTTAGTTTCTCCGGTTTCAAACCACCCGATTGGGAATCTACACTTTCGCCCATGTAAAGCTTCATACGGTGCCATCTGAATACAAGAATGATAACTATTGTTGTAAGCAAATTCAATGAGTGGCAAATGATCATCCCAATTTCCTCCAAAATCTATCATACATGCCCGTAACATATCATCAAGAGTCTGAATAGTACGTTCAGCTTGTCCATCGGTCTGTGGATGAAATGTCGTGCTAATTCTAACTCAGGTCCCTAAACCCTCTTGGAAAGACTCCAAAAATTTAGTTGTAAACTAAGTCCCTCTATCGGAGATGATAGATACTGGAACACCATGGAGTCTCACTATCTCCTTAAGGTAAAGCCTTGCATAATCTTCTGCCGCATAGGTCGTTCTGACCGGTAAGAAATGGGCTGACTTTGTGAGTCTATCCACAATCACCCATATAGATTCATACTTACGTCGAGAACGAGGTAACCCCGTAATGAAATCCATATTAATCACTTCCCACTTCCAAGTTGGGATTTCTATTGCTTGTAGCAATCCGCCCGGCTTTTGGTGCTCTATTTTCACTTGTTGACAGTTAGGACATTGGGCTACAAATTCCGCTATATTTTTCTTCATTCCATTCCACCAGTATATGGACTTAAGATCGTGATACATCTTCGTCGCTCCGGGGTGAACGGAGTAACGGGAACAATGAGCTTCTCTCAAAATCTGGTGGCGTACACTTGCCACATCAGGGACACATAATCTGCCTCTACATCGGAGAACTCCGTCTCCTGAAATATAAAAGAATGACTCCTCCTTCTGAGGGAGTGTATCTCTATACTGTATTAGCATGGGATCCTCATATTGTCGTTCTTTCACTTTCGATACTAGAGGCGAGACTGTCGAATTCTGAATAGTAGCTCTGCTGCTACCTGAGTCCACCACTCGGACTCCTAGGCTAGCTAACTGTTACAGCTCACGGGCCATCTCTTTATTTTCTGGTCGTACATCACTTAGACTTCCCATCGACCTACAGCTAAGAGCATCAGCTACAACATTTGCCTTTCTGAGGTGATACAAAATATCAACATCGTAGTCTTTCAGCAATTCCAACCATCGTCGTTGCCGCAAATTTAACTCTTTCTGCTTGAAGATGTATTGAAGACTCTTATGATTTGTATAAATATCCACGTGGAAACCATATAAGTAATGTCTCCATATCTTTAATGCATGAACCACCGCGGCCAATTCTAGATCATGGGTAGGATAATTCTGCTCATGTTTCCGCAATTACCTTGAAGCATACGCAATCACTTTGCCATGTTGCATCAATACACAGCCTAGCCCAACGCCTGAAGCATCACAATAAACGACATATCCTTCCAATCCCTCTGGAAGTGTCAGAACTGGGGCAGAAGTCAATCTACCCTTTAACTCTTGGAAACTACGTTCACAAACATCTGTCCATTGAAACTTTGCCGATTTCTAGGTCAACTTTGTGAGTGGTACAGAAATACAAGAAAAACCTTCAACAAATCTTCTGTAATAACCTGCTAAGCCCAGAAAGCTATGAACTTCCGTAGGAGTTGTGGGCCTCTTAGTCTTCACGGCCTCAATCTTTTGGCTATCCACTCGAATGCCATCGGCTGCAACGATATGCCCTAAAAATGCTACCGAGTTCAACCAAAACTTGCATTTGGAAAACTTTGCAAATAACTCTCGAGTTCGAAGAACTCCAAGGACAGTACGCAAATGATCCGCATGCTCCGCCTCGGATCTAGAATACACCAAGATGTCATCGATAAATACTATCACAAATAAATCCAGGAAGGGTCTGAACACATTATTCATCAAATCCATAAATACCGCTGGCGCATTAGTTAGCCCAAATGACATTACCTGGAATTCTTAATGACCATATCTTGTTCTAAAAGTTGTCTTAGGGATATCTTTTTCCCTAACTCTCACTGGATGATACCCTGACCTCAAATCAATCTTTGAAAACCATTTGGCGCCTTGCAATTGATCAAATAAATCATCAATCCTTGGGAGAGGATATTTATTCTTAATCGTCACCTTATTTAATAGCCGGTAATCGATACACATTCTCAAAGAGCCATCTTTCTTTCGGACAAACAATACGGGCGCTCCCCATGGGGATGAACTAGGCCTAATGAAGCCTTTACCAAGCAAGTCTTTCAATTGCACTTTCAATTCTTTCAGTTCGGCGGGTGCCATTCTATAAGGAGGAATAGATACAGGTT
The DNA here is from genome assembly GCF_019175385.1 of Lycium barbarum. Classification (NCBI taxonomy): domain Eukaryota; kingdom Viridiplantae; phylum Streptophyta; class Magnoliopsida; order Solanales; family Solanaceae; genus Lycium; species Lycium barbarum. Next base: position 55,605,221 of record NC_083345.1, on the reverse strand, counting down.
TAGTGTCTGGCAACACATCAATAGCAAAGTCAATCTCCCGCTCGAGAGGAAGGCCTGGAAGCTCTTCCGGGAACACATCCGGAAATTCATTCACTACGCGAACTGACTGAAGAGTCGGCGATTCAGCTTCTATATCTTGAACTCACACTATATGATAAATACATCCTTTCGTGATCATCTTCCTTGCCTTTAGATAGGAAATAAACCTACCCTTTGGTGATGCCGTATTCCCTTTCTACTCTAAGACTGGTTCACCCGGGAATTGGAAACGAACCATCTTCATTTTACAATCAACAAAGCCAACCAATCCATGCCCATAATGACGTCAAAATCTACCATTTCTAGCTCATGCAAATCATTCATGGTACGACGGTCATAAATCATAACTACACAATCTCTATATACTCGGCTAGCTATTACCGATTCACCCACGGGTGTAGACACCTCAAAAGGTTTGATCGACTCCGGCTCAACTACAAATTGACCCGCAATATAAGGAGTAACATAGGATAAGGTGGATCCCGGATCAATCAAAGCATATACATCATGAGTGAATACCGATAATATACCTGTGACTACGTCAGGAGAAGACTCAAGATCTTGGCATCCAGTCAAATCATAAATACAGTGCTGAGGACCGCTAGTACTGGGGACTCTCCCTCTGCCTCTACCATGGCCGACTGACGCATGTGAACCTGGCCCTGTAGGGCGTACCGATGCCGAAGATCCGGCTACCGACCCTGATGGTTGGGTCCTACCTCTACCATGTACTGAGGGGCAATCACGCATAATATGGCCTGGTCGACCACATGAATAGCAAACATCTGAACCCAATCGACATTAACCCCAATGCGACTTCCCAAACTGGGAACATCGTGGCATAGGTGGCCTTGACTGGCCTGAATCACCTCTAAAATGGGACCCCGAATAGCTCTGACTCGGCCCGGGATAAGTAGATCTATCAAGGCTCTGGCCTGAAAACCGTGGAGGTGCACTGGTCATAGAATAGCCTGAATGTCTAGGGAACTGTTGCCTGTGTGCGCCTCTGGACTCACTCATTGGGCCTGGAGATCTGGCCCTCTTGCTATGTCCCCGATCTTGCTCACGCTCACTTCTTCGCTGCTGTAGGCCTTCCTCTAAGTTCTGAGCATGTGCCTGAATGCGTGGAATATCCATACTATCCTGAAGGGACGCAGTCAAGCATTTGTCCATCAAATGTGGCCCTAGGACCTTTACGAATCGATGTACCCTGTCGCCCATATCTGCTACCATGGCCGAAGCATACCTGGCCAAGGAGTTAAAACGGAGGCTATACTCTAGGGCACTCATACTGCCTTGCCTCAAAATTAAGATTTTATCGGTCCTAGCTCGCCGAACTTCTGGAGGCATATAATGACGGAGAAAAGCATCAACAAACTCTTGCCATACCGGGGGAGGTGCATTGGCTCCCCGTGAAGCCATCCAAACCGTATACCATTGGACCGAGACATCTCTCAATCTATATGACGATAACTCCACCGTCTCGGTGTCTGAAACGTGTATCAATCGGAGCGTCCTCAACATACCATCAATGAAGTCCTGAGGATCCTCCTTCGGCTTTGACCCAAAGAACTCCGGAGGGTTTAAAGTAATGAAATCACGGGCCCTTGCACTAACAGCCCTGTCACCCTGCCTCGTACCTTGCTGCTGACTCTGAGCAACAACCAACTGTGTAAGAAATTGTATGGCCTCTTTGACATCTTGGCCTGATGCATCCGGGTGAGGAGCTAGAGCTCCCTCACGCTCCTCAGTAACCGGCACTGTCTGGGAAGACTGGCATTGGGCCGCACTCTGGGACTCACTTTCCTCTACTACCGGTGGCGGTGCTCTTCAGCCCGCTTTTCTGCCACCGTCTTTCCCTTTTGGGCTGCCGTAGTCTTTCCCTTTTTGGGCATCTCTAAAATACACAACACACGATTAAGGAACAAGAATTTCTTACATCATGGCTCTATCGCACGATTCATATGAAGAAGGAAGGTCATTTATTCCTAAAATGTCCGCAACTTCTTGTTTATAAGTGTGGCGGGCAACACACCCATAACCAAGACTCTACTAGACACGGCTCGTAGACACGCCCTAGGACTGAACTGCTCTGATACCACTTTTGTCACGACCCGACTCGAGACCGCGACGAGCACCCGGTGCTAGCCCACCCGGGCACCCTCTTAGCTTACTCTTATGCTTACATCTAGGTGAGCCACATAATTATACATGCATTTCCATTCATTCGTCAACTAGTCCCATTTGGACAACAACACATTTATATCATCATAGGCATCTATGCCACATCAATGTACATGGGCCAACGTGGCCGACAAAATGATATACAAAACATAGTCCAACAAGGCCAGACATATCCAAACACATACACGTGACTACGAGCCTCTAAGAAGAGTATAACATATCAGATGATCGGGACAGGACCCCGCTATGCCCATATTTATATACATAAAAGAATGAATACCCAAAAGCTATGACTCCGGAAGAAATAGAGTTCTGCTATGTAATCTCTGGATAAGCAGCTATGGATCAAGTCTGTCTCCCTGTGCACCTGCGGGCATGACGCAGCGTCCACAAACAAAAGAACATCAGTACGAAGAATGTACTGAGTATGTAAAGCATGATCAACATCGATATATATAAGCATAAGGAACAACATATGAAATAGAATAGGAGGGGAGACAACAACACCATCATCATTACACTTACTTGCCTTTCATAGGGGCTTCCCATATTTCATACGTATTCGTACACCTACGTCATCATCCGTATTCCATAATAGTACTCGTACCATACTCGTGCTCATATTCGTATACATGTCCTTAGTCGTATTCTCATACATAGTCTTATCACATTCATATTCATATTATATACTTAGTCATTTCATATACATAGCATTTTACATAGCATACCCGACCTCATAGGATCGGTGTTTCATACATACTTGGCCAACCAAGGCTCAAGGTTACTCATACCTGGCCCTACCAAGGCTTCAGGGTTATCCGTACCATCTGCAGAGGTGTGTGCACATTTCGTAATCGTATACATACTTTATACATATTCATATACATATATTCTACCTGGCGTCATAAGCTCGGGGTTTCATTATAGCCTTTCGTAGGTACATATAAGTATAATAGTCCGTAGGCACCTTTAGCATCATTATTAATATCATCATCGTTACTATCATCATCATTATCGTTACTTCTATATCATGGGCTTACTCGTCGTATGAGGTGCGTAGTACAATCGTAGCACATATCAAGGATCGTGAGCTTATGAGCTCGGAATATCAATCATTTGGAAACAACATACTCATATAGAGAAATTAGGGATTTGTCCAAGAAACCATGCCTTATGAAAGAAGGATTAGCCTTACATACCTTTTCGTCGGACTATTCTACGCTTGCACGTCCCCTTCCAATGTTAGCGTTTCTTAGAAGTTGTAGGAACAAGCTTTAGTTGATAATACTCCACTTTGAGCAAAACCCTAGTTTTTCTCCATTTGGATTTCTTGACTTGGATGACCTTTGATGATGTTCTCACTCTTGATTCACTTCGTTTTATGTTGTTGATGACTTATGATCCTTGAAAACTTGGATAATAAATGTAGTGAGATGTTTTATAGAGAAGTGGTGTAATGTTGAAATGAAATAAAACAAGTGTTGGTCCCTTTATTTAATGACTTGCAAAATCTGAACTGAAGTGCACAGTGGTCGTCCATGGGGGTTTACGGACCGTCCTTCGTGGTCGTCTTTAACCATATTCAGAACCAGAAACTTCAGGCTGCAACATGGTGATTTACGACCATGGTTTACGGGCCGTAAATCACTTTACGGTCCGTCCTCCAGGTCGTATTTAGCCATTTCCTCAACTGGCAGAAAGTTGAAGTTTTGCATGCCAATTTACGACCTGCTAGTTTACGGACCGTATACCAATTTACGGTCCGTCCTAGCACTTTACGACCACTGGGCAGTTGCAAATCTTCAACTTCCCATATTTCATAGACTTCTCATTTTAATCACCCACGTCCATGCACATGCATTGCTCCCCTTATATCTCATCTTAACTTAGCCAACTTTCTCATTTCACATCGGATACCTTTGCAATCTCGCCTAAGGTCATCAAACGTCGTTTCTTGCTCATGGACATCATGCTCTCAAATTCATCACTAGTTCATTCACTTTCATACCAACGGAAAAATTTCCGAGGTGTAACATTCTCCCCCCCTTAAGAACATTCTTCCTCGAATGTTAAAGTCTTCGGGGATTCTATAAAAATTTTGCCAGAGTTTCCCCTATAATATGGCACTACCATCCGGCCACCACAACCCATAATATCGATGCCTCACAGGGCCACAACATAATAGCATAAAAAATTCTGCCACACACGACCTAAAAGCATAAAAGGAAAACAGGCATACCTTATGATCTTGACGTTTCATCTTGGACCTCTTCCAAGGGCTGAAATAAATGTGGGTATTTGGATCGCATATTTTCTTCCGCTTCCCACGTCATTTCCTCTCGTTTACTGCTTCTCCATAGAACCTTAACTGAGGCCACTTCTTTGTTTCTAAGCCTCCGTACTTGCCTATCTAATATGGCAATGGGTATTTCTTCGTAAGACAACTTTTCTGTCCCTTGAACATCATTTACTGGGACGATCCGCGTAGGATCTCCGACACATTTTCGAAGCATCGAGACGTGGAATATTGGATGGACTGACTCCAACTCGGGAGGTAGATCTAACTCATAGGCCACTTTGCCTATCTTTCGTACAATCTCATATAGCCCAATATATCGGGGACTAAGTTTCCCCTTTTTGCCAAATCTCATAACGCCCTTCATCGATGACACTTTCAAGAACACCCAATCTTTCACTGCGAACTCTAAGTCCCTTCGACGATTATCCGCATATGACTTTTGACGACTTTGGGCTGCTAACAACCGATCTTGTATGAGTTTAACTTTCTCTATAGCTTGCTGGACCAAGTCTGGCCCTATTAACTTAGTTTCTCCGGTTTCAAACAACCCGATTGGGGATCTACACTTTCGCCCATATAAAGCTTCATACGGTGCCATCGGAATACTGGAATGATAACTGTTGTTGTAAGCAAATTCAATGAGTGGCAAATGATCATCCCAATTTCCTCCAAAATCTATCATACATGCCCATAACATATCTTCAAGATTCTGAATAGTACGTTCAGCTTGTCCATCGGTCTGTGGATGAAATGACGTGCTAAGGCTAACTCGGGTACCTAAACCCTCTTGGAAAGACTCCTAAAATTTAGCTGTAAGCTGAGTCCCTCTATCAGAGATGATAGATACTGGAACACCATGGAGTCTCACTATCTCCTTAAGGTAAAGCCTTGCATAATCTTCTGCCGCATAGGTCGTTCTGACCGGTAAGAAATGGGCTGACTTTGTGAGTCTATCCACAATCACCCATATAGAGTCATACTTACGTCGAGAACGAGGTAACCCCGTAATGAAATCCATATTAATCACTTCCCACTTCCAAGTTGGGATTTCTATAGCTTGTAGCAATCCGCCCAGCCTTTGGTGCTCTATTTTCACTTGTTGACATTTAGGACATTGGGCTACAAATTCCGCTATATTTTTCTTCATTCCATTCCACCAGTATATGGACTTAAGATCGTGATACATCTTCGTCGCTTCGGGGTGAACGGAGTAACGGGAACAATGAGCTTCTCTCAAAATCTGGTGGCGTAGACTTGCCACATCAGGGACACATAATCTGCCTCTACATCGAAGAACTCCGTCTCCTGAAATATAAAAGAATGACTCCTCCTTCTGAGGGAGTGTATCTCTGTACTGCATTAGCATAGGATCCTCATATTGTCGCTCTTTCACTTCCGCTACTAGCGACAAGACTGCCGAATTCTAAATAGTAGCTCTGCTGCTACCTGAGTCCACCACTCGGACTCCTAGGCTACCTATCTGTTGCAGCTCACGGGCCATCTCTTTCTTTTGTGGTCGTACATCACTTAGACTTCCCATCGACCTACGGCTAAGAGCATCAGCTACAACATTTGCCTTTCCGGGGTGATACAAAATATCAACATCGTAGTCTTTCAGCAATTCCAACCATCGTCGTTGCCGCAAATTTAACTCTTTCTACTTGAAGATGTATTGAAGACTCTTATGATCTGTATAAATATCCACGTGGACACCATATAAGTAATGTTTCCATATCTTTAATGCATGAACCACCGCGGCCAATTCTAGATCATGGGTAGGATAATTCTGCTCATGTTTCCGCAATTGCCTTGAAGCATACGCAATCACTTTGCCATGTTGCATCAATACACAGCCTAGCCCAACGCCTGAAGCATCACAATAAACGACATATCCTTCCAATCCCTCTGGAAGTGTCAGAACTGGGGCAGAAGTCAATCTACCCTTTAACTCTTGGAAACTACGTTCACAAACATCTGTCTATTGAAACTTTGCCGATTTCTGGGTCAACTTTGTGAGTGGTGCAGAAATAGAAGAAAAACCTTCAACAAATCTTCTGTAATAACCTGCTAAGCCCAGAAATCTATGAACCTCCGTAGGAGTTATGGGCCTTGGCAGAGTCTTCACGGCCTTAATCTTTTGGCTATCCACTCGAATGCAATCGGCTGCAATGATATGCCCTAAAAATGCTACCGAGTTCAACCAAAACTCGCATTTGGAAAACTTTGCAAATAACTCTCGAGTTCGAAGAACTCCAAGGACAGTACGCAAATGATCCGCATGCTCCGCCTCGGATCTACAATACACCAAGATGTCATCGATAAATACTATCACAAATAAATCCAAGAAGGGTCTGAACACATTATTCATCAAATCCATAAATACCGCTGGCGCATTAGTTAGCCCAAATGACATTACCCGGAATTCAAAATGACCATATCTTGTTCTAAAAGTTGTCTTAGGGATATCTTTTTCCCTAACTCTCACTTGATGACACCATGACCTCAAATCAATCTTTGAAAACCATTTGGCACCTTGCAATTGATCAAATAAATCATCAATCCTCGGGAGAGGATATTTATTCTTAATCGTCACCTTATTCAATTGCCGGTAATCGATACACATTCTCAAAGAGCCATCTTTCTTTCGGACAAACAATACGGGCGCTCCCTATGGGGATGAACTAGGCCTAATGAAGCCTTTACCAAGCAAGTCTTTCAATTGCTCTTTCAATTCTTTCAGTTCGGCGGGTGCCATTCTATAAGGAGGAATAGATATAGGTTTAGTGTCTGGCAACACATCAATAGCAAAGTCAATCTCCCGCTCGGGAGGAAGGCCTAAAAGCTCTTCCGGGAACACATCCGGAAACTCATTCACTACGCGAACTGACTGAAGAGTCGGCGATTCAGCTTCTATTTCTTGAACTCGCACTAGATGATAAATACATCCTTTCGTAATCATCTTCCTTGCCTTTAGATAGGAAATAAACCTACCCTTTGGTGACGCCGTATTCCCTTTCCACTCTAAGACTGGTTCTCCCGGGATTTGGAAACGAACCATCTTCATTCTACAATCAACAATGGCATAACAAGAAGCCAACCAATCCATGCCCATAATGACGTCAAAATCTACCATTTCTAGCTCATGCAAATCAATCATGGTACGACGGTCACAAATCATAACTACACAATCTCTATATACTCGGCTAGTTATTACCGATTCACCCACGGGTGTAGACACCTCAAAAGGTTTGATCGACTCCGGCTCGACTATAAATTGACCCGCAATATAAGGAGTAACATAGGATAAGGTGGAGCCCGGATCAATCAAAGCATATACATCATGAGAGGATACCGATAATATACCTGTGACTAAGTCAGGAGAAGACTCAAGATCTTGGCATCCAGCCAAAGCATAAATACGGTGCTGAGGACCGCTAGTACTGGGGACTCTCCCTCTGCCTCTACCATGGCCGACTGGCGCATGTGAACCTGGCCCCGTTGTGTGTACAGATGCCGAAGATCCGGCTACCGACCCTGATGGTTGGGACCTACCTCTACCATGTACTAAGGGGAAATCACGCATAATATGGCCTGGTCGACCACATGAATAGCAATCATCTGAACCCAATCGGCATTGACACCAATGCGACTTCCCAAACTGGGAACATCGTGGCATAGGTGGCCTTGACTGGCCTGAATCACCTCTAAACTGGGACCCCGAATAGCTCTGACTAGGCCCGGGATGAGTAGATCTATCAAGGCTCTAGCCTGAAAACCGTGGAGGTGCACTGGTCATAGAATAGCCTGAATGTCTAGGGACCTGTTCCTTGTGTGCGCCTCTGGACTCACTCATTGGGCCAGAAGATTTGGCCCTCTTGCTATGTCCCCGATCTTGCTCACACTCACTTTTTCGCTGCTGTAGGCCTTCCTCTAAGTTCTGAGCATCTGCCTGAATGCGTGCAATATCCATACCGTCCTGAAGGGACGCAGTCAAGCATTTGTCCATCAAATGTGGCCCTAGGCCCTTTACGAATCGATGTACCCTGACGCCCATATCTGATACCATGGCCGAAGCATACCTGGCCAAGGAGTTAAAACGGAGGCTATACTCTAGGGCACTCATACTGCCTTGCCTCAAATTTAACCAAAAGGACGTCAGTACGAAGAATGTACTGAGTATGTAAAGCATGATCAACATCGATATATATAAGCATAAGGAACAACATATGAAATAGCATAGGAGGGGAGAAAATAACACCATCATCATTACACTTACTTGCCTTTCATAGGGGCTTCCCATTTTTCATACGTATTCGTACACCTACGTCATCATCCGTATTCCATAATAGTACTCGTACCATACTCGTGCTCATATTCGTATACATGTCCTTAGTCGTATTCTCATACATAGTCTTATCACATTCATATTCATATTATATACTTAGTCATTTCATATACATAGGATTTTACATAGCATACCCGACCTCATAGGATCGGTGTTTCATACATACTTGGCCAACCAAGGCTCATGGTTACTCATACCTGGCCCTACCAAGGCTTCAGGCTTATCCGTACCATCTGTAGAGGTGTGCGCACATTTCGTAATCATATACATACTTTATACATATTCATATACATATATTCTACCAGGCGTCATAAGTTCGGAGTTTCATTATAGCCTTTCGAAGGTACATATAAGTATAATTGCCCGTAGGCACCTTTAGCATCATTATTAATATCATCATCGTTACTATCGTCATCATTATCGTTACTTCTATATCATGGGCTTACTCGTCGTATGAGGTGCGTAGTACAATCGTAGCACATATCAAGGATCGTGAGCTTATGAGCTCGGAATATCAATCATTTGGAAACAACATACTCATATAGAGAAATTAGGGATTTGGCCAAGAAACCATGCCTTATGAAAGAAGGATTAGCCTTACATACCTTTTCGTCGGACTATTCTACGCTTGCACGTCCCCTTCCAATGTTAGCGTTTCTTAGAAGAGTTAGGAACAAGCTTTAGTTGATAATACTCCACTTTGAGCAAAACCCTAGTTTTTCTCCATTTGGATTTCTTGACTTGGATGACCTTTGATGATGTTCTCACTCTTGATTCACTTCGTTTTATGTTGTTTATGACTTATGATCCTTGAAAACTTGGATAATAAATGTAGAGAGATGTTTTAGAGAGAAGTGGTGTAATGTTGAAATGAAATAAAACAAGTGTTGGTCCCTTTATTTAATGACTTGCAAAATCTGAACTGAAGTGCACAGTGGTCGTCCATGGGGCTTTACGGACCGTCCTTCGTGGTCGTCTTTAACCATATTCAGAACCAGAAACTTAAGGCTGCAACATGGTGATTTACGACCATGGTTTACGGGCCGTAAATCACTTTACGGTCCGTTCTCCAGGTCGTATTTAGCCATTTCCTCAACTGGCAGAAAGTTGAAGTTTTGCATGCCAATTTATGACCTGCTAGTTTACGGACCGTATACCAATTTACGGTCCGTCCTAGCACTTTACGACCACTGGGCAGTTACAAATCTGCAACTTCCCACATTTCTTGGACTTCTCATTTTAAACACCCACGTCCATGCACATGCATTGCTCCCCTTATATCTCATCTTAACTTAGCCAACTTTCTCATTTCACATCGGATACCTTTGCAATCTCGCTTAAGGTCATCAAATGTCGTTTCTTGCTCATGGACAGCATGCACTCATATTCATCACTAGTTCATTCACTTTCGTACCAACGGAAAAATTTCCGAGGTGTAACAAAGATCATATGAAACAACTTATGGAAATCAAGGATATTAGCCATCCTAGAGGCTCTAAGAACAGGAATTTCTTTGCAATCATACATATGCGTCATTTGTTCGTTCCATAAAGATCATGCCAAAAGAAAGAAAGGTAAGCCTTACATACCTTGCCCGCTTTCTACGCTAATCCGAACTTAAGTCTTTGGCTTTGCAAGATCTACAACAATATTAACATATACCAAACATTAGCCATAAACACTTAGGAGTCCAATTCTAAGCTGACACTTAATCTACCGAAATTTCGGCAGCATCTCCCCTGTAAATACAACAACCCCGAGAATTCAACTCGGCCAAATTTATCAACAACCATACCAACAATCATTTCAACAATACCAACAATCAATTTAGAACATATTCTAACATTTGTAACTCGCACAACATTCCAAACGATCCAACCAAACTCTATTCCACCCGAAACTCTACAAATGCAACAGAAGCTACAACAACACATTTTCTTCTTCCGAATTCATAAACTACAACAACAATTCATACTTTAGCAACCCCATTCTCACAATTACATAAAACCATATTAAAATCGCATTATTTCCTACAACAACCCACAACCAATTTCACTGCCAACTTGAACCATTAAACCTTCATTTGCATTATAATGTCCACAACAACACAACTAACATATTAAATAAAATTAATTCACCTCTCCTCCACCATTCAACAACCACACGACCACCATTCAACACACACACCTACACGGCCACACACAACACACACTATTTCCATGATTTTCATTCAATTCTACTTACTACAACATACATAAACCTTCCATAACATATAAAAGAATATGAATTCTTACCTTTTCCCTCAACTTTCCACTTGACTAGAATTTTGAACTTGCCACCAAGAGTAGCTTTCTTGCTTCAACAATTATACCACGTTAAAGAGGGTCTTGGAATTAGTAGGAATACAAGAAGAATATTTTTTTTTGGATCAAGATAGTTGGCTTCAAGAATTTTGTTTTTTCTTTCTTTCTTTTTCTCTCTTTGGCCGAAACCCCTATCTCCTTTGCTCTCAAGTTTCTTTTTCTTGAAGGTTCTTGAAATGTGATGATAATAATAGTAGTCATCCCTTTTATTGACTTGGATTAAAATTCCCAAGTGGGCCTTGGCCGGCCACACTTGGGCTTTGGGCTAATTTCTCTTTCTTTTTTTTTCCAAGCCCAATTTTTCCATGGCTAATTTTTGTAATTCATGAAACTATTTTTCCAAATTTCCAATTTTGCCCTTAATCTTCCTCAATATTTCCGCATCAATATTTTCATGAACAACTTATGTATTAAATAAGATCAAAATATTGCCTTATCTCTTGCTAGTCACAATTATCTCAACTTATCCGAATGTGGAAAATACGGGATATAACATCCTTCCCCCCCCCCCTTTAAAACATTCATCCTCGAATGTTAAACTGGCCTCATGGTATATTATAATACTTCGGGGAGTTCTCCTCTATAATTGTCACATACGATCTTTTAACATATCCGTTTTAGAAGCTTAGATTGTCTGTAGCGTAGAAAACAATTTGGGATACTTCCTCTTCATTTCTTCTTTCGGCTTCCCAGATCGTCTCCTCTCTATTATTGTTTGGCCGCAATACTTTAACCGGAACCACGTCTTTGGCATATGACTTTCTCACCTGCCCATCCATTATGGACACAGACTATTCCTTATATGATAGCTTCTCTGTCACTTAGATATCACTTACATGAAACACTTGGGAAGGGTCACTAACACATTTGCGAAGCATAGGCACGTGGAAGACTGGATGTACCGTTTCTAATTCGGTGATACCTCTGATTCATGGTTGACTTGGTACGGACAATTTAATAAGGTCTATTATATCTCAAATTGAACTTCCCCTTTCTAATTTTACATTCTAAGTGTTTATCCAATCATGACTTTGTCTCTAACGAGCATAATGGTTATGTTCCTCTCCAAGGCCATTTTATTAGTATCCAAAACGTATATACAGGATATTGCTTTGCCATTCCTAATCCTGCGCAGTCCAACTATACTCATGACAACTCATGATTCGAATTCAGTTAATTTCTTAGCTCGCAACATCTCTGGATTTTTTGCCGTAACTTTTCCTCGTTTCCTTCCCTTACATCCCTCAATGCCAATATACTTGTTTGTAACTTTCTTGGATTGGTGATCGTTCTTTCAATCGTCATTCTTTGTTGCCTCTCCGGCGTGGACTCCATATAATTATAACTGGGCATAGCTTCATGTTAATTATTTTTACAACTCCATAGCATATACCTTCATTATAACAGTTGGCATCCGAGGCGTCCTTTGGACCTGTTATCCTCTTCATTGACCTTGTGGATTTAGCTTATATACTCTTTTTACTCTCTTGATTACCCTCTTGGGCACACCTTTACATATCTAGGTACCACACAAGTTCTGCTCGGTACGGGGAATCAAAACCATGATCAAGGAATATCGAGGCGTGTGTCAGCATAATGCATCCTCTCTACGCGTTTTCCATATTTTCCCTATATCTACCTCATCGTACACCCGTTGTCAATTTATTTCTACGTCCTTTTGTACCCTTTACGATATATCAACATACCCCGAACTCTAGCTCCGAGCTAATAAGTCTCCTTTTCTGGGGCTTGAATTGTCATAGTTCATTTTAGGTCTAATATGTTCTCCCCCCCCCCCCCCCCCCTTTATTAAGAGGGTCTGTATACGCTTATGCCTTTTAAGTGATTATCGCTTTTCTGCGATCTTCTTCAATTAAGGCTCCTCCATCGCGGAGTCTGTCATGTCTATCTCCTCGTTAACTACGTTCTCGTATTCAATCGGTTTGCTATTACCAACTTATTAAAGTATCAGTTTATTTCATAACATCTATACCATACCCTTCGCTTTGTCTCTTGAATTTCGTTCAGTTAGTGTCTTCTACACATCGCAACACTGGTTGCTAGGATTCATCTATCGATCGATACAGTCATAACTGGGATGTCATATGCATACATATATGTCTACTACCATTTCTCTTACAAAATACTTCCAAACGCTATTCAAACTTACTCTGACTCCAGAGCTGCGTTGTGCTTTCTTCTCGCCACCAATCTGGTCTGCCTTAGCTTACGCGACCTCTTTAAGGTTTCTAATCACTCTGTATATTCTAATTTCCTTTAGGTTATCCCAATTTTCCCATTTGTCTCTTATAACTAGATTTGTGGAAATTTTGATACACTTCCCAGGGGGGTCACCCATCCCAAAATTGTTCTGGCCCTAGCACGCTTAACCTTAAAACTCTAATGCATTTTGATGCGTTAATGCTGGTATAATTGCACCCACTTTCCCACGTGACCTTTTTCACATAATCTAGGGCAAGTCGGGGTCTTTAACAATTTCCGGAAAGTTCTCGTAGCGGGTCCCACTTCGATTTAGAGAGGGTCTTTTATTTTTCTGATTATGTAACTACCGAGTTAGTCTTTTAAATTCTCAACATTCACTTTATATTTGTATGTATGACTATCTCAAACGATCCTATCAATTTCAGGTTTTTATCCCAGTTCTTCTAGCAATCGGGGGAAAGATATAATAAAATGGAGTCTGAATCTATCAATGCATATACATTCCAGTAGAAGATCAACAGTATACCTGTAACCACGTCTGGTGACGCCTCCTGGTCCTGTCGGCTGGCCAAAGCATATAAGCGGTTCGAAGGACCACTAGAACCGGGAGCTCCGCCTTGACCTCTACCGCGGCCTGCCGGTGTCGGCCGCATAGCTACAGAAGGGGAAGATGAACCAGCAACCGACCCAGTGGGCTGGGCTGGGCTGAACCACGGGAACCATTCTTAAACGGGCACTCTCTCAAAACATGGTCCTGACGGCCACAAAAGAAACAGGCACCCATAGCACGATAACACTTTCCTGGGTGAGGCTTCCCACAGTAAGAACACCAAGGCATGGGTGGCTTTCACTGACTGAAATCTCTGCTCACCTGCGAACCCGAACCCCTGGAACTTTGTCCAGCTCCTGAGTATCCGGTACTATCAAATCTCCCACCAGTGGACTTTGGGGGTGCTCTTCGCGCTGGCTGGGAAGACTGTCTAGTATACTGTTGAGGCTGCCCACCTCGAAACTCCCCAGAATAACCAGCTGATCTAGCCCTCTTGGGCTGTCTCCTATCACAATCCCTATCGGGCTGACGCCCCCTATGTCGATCCTCCATACCTTGTGCGTATGCCTGTAACCGTGCAATATCCATCCCGGACTGAGATGCCATCGCCATACAACTATCAATCAGGTAGTCATCCAACCCTATCACATATCGGTGCATCCTGTCAGTCATATCAGTCACGATGGTGGGAGCATATCTGGCTAGGGAGTCAAACTCTAGGTTGTACTCTCGAACACTCCTGCCCCTCTGTCTCACCTGTAAAAATCTGTCAACCATCGCTCGCCGCATCTCAGGCGGCCGAAAATGGCCGAGAAAGGCTGCTGTAAACTCGTCCCACACAGCTGGAGGAGCATCCTCGCCTCTGGACAGCTCCCAGTACTCATACCAATTAACCGCTACATCACGTAGTCTATATGAAGCCAACTCGATAGACTCAGTCTCAGAAGCCGTGACTAATCTCAGCGTACGCTGCATCTGTCGAATGAAGTCCTGGGGATCCTCCTCGGGTTTGGACCCGTAGAACTCTGGGGGATTACAGGTCAACCAATCACGAACCCTCAAACTGTCACGTCTATCCACATCATCACCTCCTACCCCGCGTCTGCGAGCTTGCCCTGCTACTAGCCTCGTCAATAACTGTACAGCATCTCTCATCGCCCTGTCCTCTGCTCCTAGCTGAGGAGCTGGTGGCTCGGGCGCTGGAGCCTCTAGAGCTAATGGTGGAGCCGCCTCCTGATCCATAGTGGCAGCGGCTGCTGCTCTAGGCTTCTCTGATAAGGGTGGCATAGCAGAGCCCGCTGACAGGGGCATAACCTCGGGCATAGTCTGGGCACGGGCCCTGGTAACTCTCTGGGCCTGCCTAGTCTCTCCAACTGCTGCTAACTTGCCCTTCTGGGCAGCTGTCGCTTTTCTCGGGGGCATCGCTGAAAACATTACATTCGGTTAGAAAGAAATCATCCTAATAGTACAGCTCTATCGCACGATCTAAGATCGAAAGAAAGGTAACACCCTAAATGTCCTGTAGCCTCCTATTTATAGATGTGGTGCACAACACACCGATAAACAAGACTCTACTAGACACGGCCTGTAGACATTCCGAGGACAAACCGCTCTGATACCACTTTTGTCACGACCCAACCCCGTAACCCGTGACTAGTGCCCGAGATGGGCACTCGTACATACTTACTAACCAAAATTTACTTGTATTTAACATATTAAGGACTTTCGTGCAAACTAAGCAACATATCACTTATATCGTTACTTATAACATAGTACACAAACCGATCAGATTATTGTAGATTAGAGAAATGCCAGACGTAAACCATATTAGCATATCCGGACAAAACGACCCATGACCCACATTCATGTCTACAGGCCTCTAACAAAGACAACAGAATCATATGACGGGACAGGGCCCCATCGTACCCCTGAATAGTCACGCATACATAAATATATACAACAGATGGAACTGTACCAAAAGTATGGCTCCGGATCAAGGGAGCACTTCAAACAGCAGAACGGATATCCTAGGCTGACGGATCACCGTAACGAACGTCTGTACCTGCGGGCATGAAACGCAGCCCCTGAAGAAAGGGGGTCAGTACGGAATATGTACTGAGTATATAAGGCATGAAACACAGAAAATAGAAACATAACTGAAACAATGGTACAAAAGGTAAGTACATTAGCCAGAATACCAAGGTGCTTGTTTTCCGAACGTAGATCACGCATACCGAGGTCATATATCAGAGAAGTACAGAAAATAAGTAAACCATCCAGAGTATCAAAATACTTACTTTCCAAGTACAGATCATGTGTGTCGACATCTTTTGTCATCGTATACATATACATATAACAGATCCCGGCCCTCTAGTAAGGGTCGCGGTGAATGGAGTCATCATATATATCAACATCACAAATCATATATGCATATAACAGAACCTGGCCCTTTAGTGAGGGACGCGGTGAACGGAATCATCAATGCATGTCAAAATCATATATCATATATGCACATAACAGATCCCGGCCCTCTATTGCGGAACGCGGTGGACAGAATCATCATATGCCATCCTGGCCGCCATCCCCATATCGTTATATCATCATATACAGATGTACATATAACAGAACCCGGCCCGCAAGGGAGAGGGACGCGGTGAACAATGTAGAGGAAGACGCACGATAATAGAACCTGGCCCGGGGCGCAGTGAAATACATACTGAGGCTTGGACGAACAGAGTAGTGCGGAACCATATACACACAAATCAAGACTCGATAGATACGTACACTTACCGACATCCGAAGGCTCAGAAACAAGTTTCGGATCAATCGACTTGGTATAAGAAAGTTATGAGCGTTTGAAGTACAGAACCTTCTTTAAGCGTTTCAGAAGCTATTTTTGGAAAATCGAAGCAACAAACATATCAAGTACCTTTCAGATATCGTTATGGATCAAATCAAATAAAGTTTTTGGAACCGTATGTTCGTATCAAAATGTATCAAAGACTCGCTGGAATAATCAAGCATGCTATCACTTGAAAAATCAAAACTTTAGTCATATCAATTATCTTTCGAATGCCATTCGGAAACATACAGAACTCTCTTTGCGAACGTTTCAAAGCAAATCCGAGACCTTTTTCGAAAATTAGGGACATTGAAACTTACAGAACTCTTTTAAGGACAAAACTCTTTATGCTCATCTTGTTATTTAACAATACAATAAGTTCAACTATATCGAACGTACTCATGTCAGAAGTAAATAAGAATCATAGAAAGACTCGGAAACATATCAGGTAGATTTTCGGACAACATAAATAAGCATCAAGATCATATGAAACAGCTTATGGAAATCAAGGATATTAGCCATCCTAGTGGCTCTAAGAACAGGAATTTCTTTGCAATCATACATATGCATCATTTGTTCGTTCCATAAAGATCATGCCAAAAGAAAGAAAGGTAAGCCTTACATACCTTGCCCGCTTCCTACGCTAATCTGAACTTAAGTCTTTCGCTTCGCAAGATCTACAACAATATTAACATATACCAAACATTAGCTATAAACACTTAGGAGTCCAATTCTAAGCCGACACTTAATCTACCGAAATTTCGGCAGCATCTCCCTTGTAAATACAACAACCCCGGAAATTCAACTCGGCCAAATTTATCAACAACCATACCAACAATCATTTCAACAATACCAACAATCAATTTAGAACATATTCTAACATTAGTAACTCGCACAACATTCTAAACGATCCAACCAAACTTTATTCCACCCGAAACTCTACAAATGCAACAAAAGCTACAACAACACATTTTCTTCTTCCGAATTCATAAACTACAACAACAATTCATACTTTAGCAACTTCATTCTCACAATTACATAAAACCATATTAAAATCACATTATTTCCTACAACAACCCACAACCAATTTCACTGCCGACTAGAACCATTAAACCTTGATTTGCATTATAAAGTCCACAACAACACAACTAACATATTAAATAAAATTAATTCACCTCTCCTCCACCATTCAACAACCACACGGCCACCATTCAACACACACACCCACACGGCCACACACAACACACACTATTTCCATAATTTTCATTCAATTCTACTTACTACAACATACATAAACCTTCCATAACATATAAAAGAATATGAATTCTTACCTTCTCCCTCAACTTACCACTTGACTAGAATTTTGAACTTGCCACCAAGAGTAGCTTTCTTGATTCAACAATTATACCACGTTAAAGAGGGTCTTTGAATTAGTAGGAATACAAGAAGAATATATTTTTTTGGATCAAGATAGTTGGCTTCAAGATTTTTTTTTTCTTTCTTTCTTTTTCTCTCTTTGGCTGAAACCCCTATCTCCTTTGTTCTCAAGTTTCTTTTTCTTGAAGGTTCTTGAAATGTGATGATAATAATAGTAGTCATCCCTTTTATTGACTTGGATGAAAATTCCCAAGTGGGCCTTGGCCCATGCCTTGGCCGGCCACACTTGGGCTTTGGGCTCATTTCTTTTTTTTTTTTTTTGTTTTTCCAAGCCCAATTTTTCCATGGCTAATTTTTTTAATTCATGAAACTATTTTTCCAAATTTTGAATTTTTCCCTTAACCTTCCTCAATACTTCCGCATCAATATTTTCATGAACAACATATGTATTAAATAAGATCAAAATATTGCCTTATCTCTTGCTAGTCACAATTATCTCAACTTATCCGAATGTGCAAAATACGGGATATAACAATATATATATATATATATATATATATATATATATATATATATATATATATACATCACACCGTAGGCCACATCGTCACCCCCTGTCAACTGTGCCTTATATATGAAAACATCACATCATAGGCCACATCGTCACCCCTTGTCAACTGTGCCTTATATATAAAACATCACATCATAGGCCACAGCGTCAAGCCCTGTCAATTGTGCCTTATATATGTAAACATCACATCATAGGCCACAGCGTCACCCCCTGTCAACTGTGACTTATATATATAATCATCACATCATAAGAATGAGTGCAGTGCAATAACAAAATGAAATAATACAACTTGGTAATGTCACAAAATACCTTCACACACATATTATACTCATAGCATGCATGAGTGTTCAAACATAAGCTACAACTTTAGCGGAGTGACGTAAGGTCGGTAATCTCCGATTTATATTATGGAACAACCATCATCACTATGTCTCACTTTGAAGGAACAAGTAATATAAGGTGAGATCAACAACAATGAATAAAATCGAGATAATCATGAAATAAGCTCAATAATCTTATAACAGCATTAAAATCATAAGCTTTGGAATTTCTAGAATTAAAATCATCATTCTCATGTTCATCATAGAAAACATCTCATCTTTGGCATCATAAGAAGATTTCAAGAATAATGAACTTCTAACTTTCGGAAGTAAGAAGGTTATGGAAACATATATGGAATCCTAACATAGGAATCATGCCTTTAGAAAGAAAGGGTTTAGCCTTACATACCTTTCCGGTCGCCTTACTCTAATTACTGCACGCTTGTCTTTCCATGCTCGTCGATCTATATTTAAGAGGATTCAACTATCGTTAGAATCATTGTTGTATGCTTCTGCTAAGTTTTCAAATCAAACTATTTTAGATCCTGCCGAAAATCGGGCAGCATATCCCCTGTTTATTAGCCTAGCCCGAAATCTCAATTTAGCAACCAACAACAACAACAATATCAACATCAATAACATCATTTCCAACACCAATATGTGCCATAAAACAGCCCACACGCTGTTTTTCAACTTCCATGACTAACCAACTTACTATACGATTATTTAATGACTTTATCTTCGTAAATAAGCCTTAAATAATACCAAAAGAGAAAGATTCATACCTTTTTCCTGTCCAAATGATAATATCTTCAAGATTTCACCTTGAATCCTTGCTAAATTCCACCGCAGAACAATTCTAGAATCACACCCATGCGTTATCCGGACCTAAACATCGGTACTGTAGCAGTACTGTAGCACGGGTTTCTGCTTTGTCAGCCCAAATTGTAACGTCCATAATTCTCTACTCCGAAGTCCTATCTACAAGTGGTATGTTTAGTTGGAAACTAGACTCGACGAACTTCATTTTAGGCTATTAAAACACTTAATATGCTAAGAGATATTCTTCCCTCAAGTTGGACCAAAATCTTCGCACGAAACTTTACCCATCCTTTCTCCAAAGTCGTACTACTCCATTTCTTCCACTCATTTCCTTATAAAACCTTCCGGTATACCTTATATATATCCTTCACTCATTAAATATACTTAATAATGCTTGCTCCTTATATTCCAAAGCGGTTTTACTTAACCCTAACTCAACGTACTTATGTTTCAAATATGATAAGTGCTCTTCGAAGATACGGGGTGTAACATCAACCTTATAAAAGCATCAATTGGTAACTTGGAATCTTTTAAATTAGAACCGTCAACCTCAGCATTATCATAAAACACTTATTATCTCTATCTCATAAAGAACCTTTAACCTTTATCTTTTAGGATGTAAGAAGACAATGGGAATATAGGGAAGAAATCACAATATAGGAGCCATGCCTTTGAAAGAAGGGGACTAGCCTTACATACCTTTACGTCTCCTTAACGACTAAGCGTTCTCCTTCCAAGCTCACAACTATAAATTTAAGAGATTTCATACTCCATTAGATCATTAAAACATGCTTAAGGCTAAGCTAAGGCGACTAAGAGCTAACAAAAATTGAGCAGCATTTCCTTTGTTTTGACAACTTCCTCCATATAATAAGACAACTCCCAAACATCAATAGGAACAGCCATAATATCATAATCAATAGATTCTTCAAGTTAAACGTTGTTTACTTCTCAAGTTCACCTTCAAAATCATCCATAACCATAACTATAGTAGAACATCATATTTATTCTTCACATAACACTTCCTCAATGTCATTAGCATCATTTATAACAAGATTATACTCATCACATATCATGAACTATGATTCATGTCAAGTTCTATTCAAGAATACCACTATTTCCACATTTAAGCTTTATAGTCTATTTTCTTTCTTAATCCAAGTCATTCAACCCCCCAATACTCATAATAACATTTAAAGAACATGAAACTCACCTTTGAATATGTAGTAATGGGATTTGGATGAAAATACTTCACTTGAAGAAAACCCCAACTTCAATACTAAATGAATTCTTGGCTTCTACCAACCCTAGTGGACCTCTTTTGCATTTAATCCCCCTGATTCTTGGTAGTTAATCCTTGTTTTCTCTTGGGTTTAAGTTAGCATAGTGGAGGGAATATTCTAGAGCATCCAAGACTTGTGGAGAAAGTGAGATCTGAAAAAATAAGAGCATGGTTCGTCTATTTATAATTGAAACTGGAAAGTTCCAGTAAACCGGTTCGACGAGCGGGTCGACGACCTGCCGACATGTCGACGGTCCGTCGACTTGCTCCGTCGACTTACACCTGCAGATCTTTGATTGCAGAAGCATGTTGATGATGCCCAACGACGGTCCGTCGACATGTTGACAGCCCGTCGACAGTGATTGGTGTCTGCAGAATTTCCTGATTCAGTTTAGATTTCGTCGATTCGATCCGTTCAACTTCTAACTCCATAATTTACCTAGAATACCAACTAAGACATTTGTACACGGAGCACAACGCTTTATGTTCCCAAACTCGAGCACGGGCCTTCATTCTCAAGACATACTCAACTAGGAAATCATTAGTTCTACTATAACGAAGACGAGGGGCGTAACATTCTGCCCCCTCCCCTTAAGAACATTCGTCCTCGAATGTTAAGTTCTCGGGGATTCTACAGAAATTTTGCCGAAGTTTCCCCTGTAATATGGCACCACCATCCTGTCACAACAGCCCAAATAACATCGCCACACAGGGCTACAACATCACACTAAGAGACATGGCCACTCATGATCCAAAAGAAATAAAAGAAGCATTTCATACCTTAGGATAATGGCGTCTCATCTTGGATCTCTTCCGGGGGTGGAAATAACCGTGGTTATTTGGACTCATATCGTTTTCCGCTTCCCAAGTCATTTCCTCTCTGTTATTGTTTCTCCATAAAACCTGAACTGAGGCTACTTCTTTGTTCCTGAGTCTCCGTACTTGCCTATCTAGTATGGCAATGGGCACCTCTTCATAAGCCAACTTCTCTATAACCTGAACATCATCCACTGGCACAATTCTAAAAGGGTCTCCAACACATTTACAGAGCATCGACACATGGAAAACTGGATGAACCGATTCCAGTTCTAGAGGTAGATCTAACTCGTAAGCTATTTGGCCCACCTTGCGTACAATCTTATAAGGTCCAATATACCGAGGACTAAGCTTGCCCTTCTTGCCAATTCTCATTACGCCTTTCATCGGTGACACTTTTAAGAACACCCAATCATTGATTTGGAATTCCAAGTTCCGTCTGTGATTATCCGAATAGGACTTTTGGCGACTTTGGGCTGTCAACAATCGGTCTTTGATAAGCTTGATCTTTTCCATCGCTTGTTAAATCAATTATGGACCTATCAATTGTGTCTCTCCGACTTCAAACTATCCAATTGGTGACCTATACTTCCTTCCATACAGAGCTTCATACGGAGCCATTTGGATGCTGGAATGATAACGGTTATTGTAGGCAAATTCAATAAGTGGAAAATGACCATCCCAATTGCCTCCAAAATCCAGTACACATGCCCGCAATATATCTTCCAAGGTTTTAATAGTGCATTCAGCTTGTCCATCAGTCTGTGGGTGAAATGCTGTGTTGAGTCTCACTTGAGTTCCCAAACCTTCTTGAAGGATTTTCAGAATTTAGCTATGAATTTCACTCCTCTATCAGTGATAATAGATACAGCAATGCCATGAAGTAGCACTATTTCTTTAAGATACAACCTTGCATAATCTTCTGCTGAACATGTAGATTTGACCGGAAGAAAATGGGCTGATTTTGTAAGTCTGACCACGATTACCCATATGGAGTCATACTTACACCGAGAACGAGGCAAACCTACAATAAAATTCATGTTGATCACCTCCCATTTCCAGGTTGGAATTTCCATAGCTTGTAATAATCCTCCCGGCTTTTTATGCTCAATTTTCACTTGTTGGAAATTCGGGCATTGTGCTACAAATTTCGCTATATCTCTCTTCATTCCGTCCCACCAATATATTGATTTGAGATCATGATACATCTTTGTTGCTCCTGGATGAATAGAATAATGAGAGTAATGAGCTTCTTCCAGAATCTGACGACATAGTCCTGAAACATCTGGACACATAGCCTGCCTCAGTACCTGAGAACTCCATCTGCAGAAATCTCAAATGGTGACTTCTCCTTCTGAAGAAATATATCTCTATAGTGACCTAAACAGGAATCTTCATATTGGCGCCTTTTCACTTCCATATCCAGGAATGAAACAGCTGTGTTGCGAATATCAACTCCTCTGTTGCTTAAGTCCATTAAGCGGACTCCTAGGTTAGCTAACTGGTGGAGCTCACGAACCAATTCTTTCTTCTCCGGTTGGATATCATATAAACTGCCCATGGATTTGCGGCTAAGAGCATCGGCCACCACATTTGCTTTTCACGAATGATATAGAATATTCACATCATAGTCTTTCAATAATTCTAACCATCGCCTTTGTAGTAGATTCAACTCATTTTGCTTGAATATATGGAGACTCTTGTGATCTATATAACTGTCAACATGTACAGCATACAAATAGTGTCTCCACATCTTTAGTGCGTGAATAACCGCAGCTAATTCAAGATCATGGGTCGGGTAGTTCTTCTCATGTTTCCTCAACTGCCTAGAAGAATAGGATATGACCCTACCATGCTGCATCAACACATAGCCCAACCCAGCACCGGAGGCATCACAATACACAACATAACCTTCTGATCCTTCAAGAAGCGTCAGGACTCGGGCTGAAGTCAGTCTATCTTTCAATTCCTGGAAACTATGTTCACAAGCATCAGTTGTCACTCCCCAATCGTGATAGGGCATAATGGGCACCCAACCCTTACTTAGAGCCTAGCGAACCTGCTGGTTCTCGTTATACTCATAGTCTCACTGGACTCTTAAATCATGAGATTAAATGCATGATGAAAGCTTTTCAAAAACATTTTTTCTGTCTTTCTCAAATCAAGTAAAATCTGTAATGTAATGCATAATGATACATCGGCTTACATAGCTGCTTACAAGGCTGCCGTACTATATACATGACTATGCCTGAAAAAGTCTCTAACGTAAGATATGACATCAAAACCTAAGTTAGGACAGGACCCCAACATACCCATAATGTGTATGACTGAGTTCATATGGGAATACTCTGACGCGGCATCACTCCGAACCGAATGGAGTTTACCAATCCAGCTGATATCCTAAAACATGCTACAGTCAAACTCCTGGATAACTTTCCTGCAAAGCAATATGGGGCTGTGTGGAATACAACACAGCGCCCCTAAGTAAAGGGACGTCAGTATGAATAATGTACTGAGTATGTAAATCATGATCAATAAAATAATGAAAGCATAAGAAATAGCATAAGATGGACAAGTTATGAAATGAAAGAGCTATGTATACCTCTAGCGACGTTCGTTAAATTTACTTATCCTCTTTCTAATGGGAAACTTCCATTTCATACATTTGTACATATAGTAGTATCATACCCGACCATAGAGGTTCGGTGTCTTACGTACCCAGCCATAATAAAGCTTGGTGTTATACATACCTGGCCCTACCAAGGCTCAGTGTTATCCATACCTGGCCCTACTAAGGCTCAGTGTCATCCGTACCCCTGCAGTGGTGTACACACGTTAGATATCATACCCGGCCATATAAGCTCGGTTTTCTTAATAGCCATGCTTAGATATATACATAGGAGTACATAAGTATCATCAACATCATCGTCATCCTTGCTATTATTACTATTATCATCATTGTTATTATTATCATCACTTTGAAGAACTTTCACCGGAGGTATTTCAAAATATCGAAAGTCATGAACATTCTAACATTTCTAGGAATAGAATGTTTCGAATATCTTAGATGGAATCCCTAGAGTTCCCCTTGTTATCATAATCGTTATCATTATCATTATGAGAAACATTGTCAACAATAGCAAGAGAATCTCGAGGGTCATGAGCTTACAGCATTTATAGGAATAGGAGTAGCGTAAATATCTCGTATAGACGCAAAATGAGGAAAACATGCCTTTAGAAAGAAGGGTTAGCCTTACATACCTCTTTGTCTCCTTAACTCTATCGACTAAATGGTTACCTTCGAAGCCAACGATTCTACATTCAAGAGAATTCGTGCTAAGATTAGATACTCGATAATATACTCAAGTTTAAGCTAAAGCTAATAGCAATTGCGCAGCATTTCCTTTGTTTCTACAACTTCCTCCATATGATTTAACAGCTCCCAAACATCAATAACAACATTCATAATATCATAATCAATAACTTCGTCAAGTTCGACATTATCCAATTCCCACAATTCCCTACCAAAATGATTCATGACCATAGCTATGGCATAACTCCGTACTCGTTCTCATATAATACTTCTTTAACATCATTTGTGTCATTTACAACAAGATTCCACTCATAACATCTCAAGAATCATGATTCATGTCAAACTACTATTCAAGAATACCACTATTTTCATATTTGTAACCCATTTTCTACTTTCTTCAATAATGCAAGTCTTTCAACCATTCAATACTCTTAATAGCATGAAATGAACATAAAACTCACCTTTGATTATGTAGGAATGGGCTTTGGATGAAAATACTTTACTTGGAGAAAACCCAAGCTTCAACTCCAAAGAGATTCTTGACTTCTAGCAACCCTAATGAGCACCCATACCCTTGATTCCACTAATATTTGGTGTTTGATCTTTGATTTACCTTGGGTTTATCTTAATGAAATGTATGGACCCTTCTAGAGGTCTTGAGAGAGGTGGAGGAGATGTAAAAATGAAAAATTAGAAGTAGGAACTTATATTTATACTTGGAAAAATACTCAGCCCGACGGGACTTATACGGACCCTTATACGGTACATATAAGTAACCGTGTTTCACCATCAGGGAAATTCCATTTTCTGTAAAGTTATACGGACCCCTTATACGGACCGTATAAGTGGTCGTATAACTCCATTTTTCTGAAGTTAATTTCGTTGTTTCGTTTGATCTCCAATCCTTATGGAACCTTCTTAACACTTGTTTAACACTTCATTAATAATCTAAGGAGCGTTATGACTCTTCCTCAAGATATTATTAAACCAACATTAGCTCGGTACTTTGCAAACCCTTTCCGAACATAACTTACATTTAACTTCCTTTAACAAACTAGATTTCACATATTCATATGACTTCAAATATTATAGTATGCACTTTAAGCTATCTAATACTTCCCTTAATCTTGTAAGGATTTCATAATCACCTTAAGTTCACATTAGCTTACTCACAAGGCAACAAATTCGGAATTTCCGAGGTGTAACATCACTCCACTGAAATTTTGCTGATTTCTGAGTTAGCTTCGTCAATGGTGCAGAAATAGAAGAAAATCCTTCCACAAACCTTCTATAATAACCTACCAAACCCAGAAAACTACGGACCTCCGTAGGTGTTGTAGGCCTTGGCCACGTCTTCACAGCTTCGATCTTCTGAGCATCAACCCGAATGCCATCAGCTGAGATAATATGACCCAGAAAAGTTACAGAATTCAACCAGAACTTACATTTTGAAATTTAGCATACAATTCACGAGTCTGAAGAATTCTAAGGACAGTACGTAGATGATCTGCATGCTCTGCCTCTGACCGGGAATATAAAAAGATGACATCAATGAACACGATCATAAATATATCTAAGAAGGGTCTTAATACATTATTCATCAAATTCATAAACACTGTCGGAGCGTTAGTCAACCCGAATGACATTACCCGAAATTCATAATGCCCATATCGGGTTCTGAAAGTCGTCTTCGGAATGTATTTTCCTCTATCTCTTACTTGGTGATACCTTGATCTCAGATCTATTTTAGAAAACCACCCGGCACCCTGCAATTGGTCAAACAAATCATCGACTCTCGAAAGAGGATATTTATTCTTGATCGTCACCTTGTTCAGCTTCCTATAGTCAATACACATTCGTAAAGAACCATCCTTCTTTCTTATGAATAAGACAGGTGCTCCCTATGGCGATGAACTGGGTCTGATAAATCCCTTCTCGAGCAAATCTTTAAGTTATGCTTTTAACTCTTTCAATTCCGCTGGAGCCATTTTATAAGGAGGAATAGATATAGGTTCGATGTCCGGTAGTACATCAATAATAAAATCAATCTCCCGCTCCGGTGGAAGACCTAGAAGTTCATCTAAAAATACGTTCGGAAATTCATTTACTACCGGGACAGACTGAATAGTTGGCGGCTTTGCTTCGGTGTCATGAACCCAGACTAGATGATAAATATAGCCTTTAGCAATCATCTTCCTCACCTTAAGATAGGAAATAAACCTACCTTTTGGGGATGTTGTGTTACCCTTCCATTCAAGCACTGGTTCTCCCAGGAATTAGAATCGAACCATCTTTGTCCTACAATCTACATTAACATAACAAGAGGCCAACCAATCCATGCCCATAATCACATCAAAATCTAACATTTCCTGCTCGATCAGATCGGCTATGGTCTGACAATCCATACCACAATCGCACAATTTTTATACACTTGTCTAGCTATTACCGGGTCACTAACAAGAGTAGATACCTCGAAAGGTTTGATTGGCTCAAGTTTCACCCCAATACGATCAGCAATATAAGGAGTGATATATGACAAAGTAGAACCCAGATCAATCAACGCATAAACGTCATAAGAGAATACGGATAGTGTACCTGTAACCACATCAGGGGAGGACTCAAGATCCTGGCATCCGGCCAAAGCATAAATACGGCGCTGGGAGCCACTTGAACTGGATGCTGCCCCTTTGCCCCTACCACGACCTGCTGAAGTTTGAAGAGTCTGCCCTACAGGACGCACGGATGAAGAAGAACCTGCTGCAGATCCTACAGGCTGGGCCCTATCTCTGCAACTCATCTATGGATAGTCATGCATCATAAGCCAAATCTGACTACAGACATAGCAAGCATCGGAGCCTCGGCGACATGGACCCTAATGAAACCTACCACACTGGCTGCATCTTGGTAACAGTGGTCTCCTCTGACTGGGATCTCCTCCAAACTGGGAACCCGAAACTCTCGAGCTCTGACCCTGTCCTGAATAAATAGGGCAGTCAAATATCCAGCCCGCAAATCGAGGAGGTGCACTAGTCGCAGACTGGCCTGAATGTCTGGAATAAGACTGCCTCTGACCCTCTCTATACTCGCCACTAGCACCAGCAGATCTGGCCTTCTTGTTCTACCCTCTATCCCTATCACGCTCACCCTGTTATATCCCGTATTTCGCGTATTCAGATAATTCGAGATAATTGCGGGAAGTTAAGGGCAAGGCTATATTTTTTACCTTGTTTAGCACACAAATTGTTCATGAAAGTTTTGAAGTGGAAATATTAAGAAAGGCTAGGGGCAAAAAGGGAAATTCGCAAGATGGCTCATAGAAAATATGGAGGAAGGCTAAGGGCAAATTTGGAAATTGGAGAAATAATTTTTCATGAATTCCAAAACAAAAAAAAAAGTGGGCTTAAGTAAATGGGCCAAAGTGGCCGGCCATGTTGGAGTGGGCTTAGGCCCACATGGAAGCTTACTAAATAAGTCAAAAGATGACTTATGGATCATATTTTATCATCTTTATCCTTAAGAAATTTCAAGAAACTTGGAGAGGAAAACAAGAAGGCCATATTCGGCCAAGCTATGCAAAAATTGACCCCTTGAAAATCTTGATCAAAAATTATTTTCTCCTAGCATTCCTACTAATTTGAAGGTCCTCTTTAACGTGGTATAATTGTTGGAGCAAGTAGATCCCTCTTTGTTGCAAGTTCACAACCAAAGCCAAGTGAGAAGTTAAGGGAAAAAAGTAAGATTTAGTTTTCTTTTATATAGTATGGATGGTTGTGTATGTTGTAGTATGTAGAAAATGGGTGAAATTTATGAAAATATGGATGTTGGTTGTGGCCGTGTATATGTGTGTTGTGTAGGAAGATGAGTCAATTATTTTATCTAGTGTTTTGATTGTTGTTGTTGTGAATTCTATGTTGAGAAAGAAAGTTTAATGATTCTAGTGAAGTTGTATTGGTTGGAGAGTTGCTTTAGAAGTTAATGTGATTTGAATATAGTTTTCTTGTAATTATGGAAAACAATGTTGTTAGTGTGTGGATTGTTGGTGTAGTTCATGAATTTGAAGGAAGAAAATGTATCGTTATTGTTCTTGTTGCATTTGGGAGGTTTCGGGTGGTATGGTGCATTGGTTGGGTTGTTTTGGTCATTGCGCGGATTGTTTGAAGTGTTCTTGAGTCTTGTTTGTAAGGTCTTGGGCAGGTATTTGAACGGGTGAGCATTTATGT
This sequence comes from Lycium barbarum, assembly GCF_019175385.1. Lineage (NCBI taxonomy): Eukaryota > Viridiplantae > Streptophyta > Magnoliopsida > Solanales > Solanaceae > Lycium > Lycium barbarum. Next base: position 55,575,655 of record NC_083345.1, on the reverse strand, counting down.
TGGCATGATTGTATGTGATTGAATTGAATATAAATGAAATGTCGTCGAATTATGTAAAAGGAGCTACTAATGTTAGAATGTATTTTGAAATAATTGTTGAAGTTGGAGATATGATTGTTGGTATTGTTGTTGATAATTTGGCCGAGTTGAATTCTAGGATTTGTGTTGATAAATTGGCCGAGTGAGATTCTCGGGGATGGTGTATTTACAGGGGAAATGCTGCCGAAATTTCGGCAGAATATAAATAAATTTATTTGGAAGACTAAGGCAAGTGTGTGATGATGAGTCTAATGATTGTGTAATCTTCTTGAATGTATACTAGCGATAGCGAGCTTGGACAAATAAGCGTAGCTAATAGGACGTGGGACAGGTATGTAAAGCTTACCTTTTCTTTCTTTGGCATGTCCTAGAGCTAAGTAAGCTATGATACTTATCTTGGGGTAACTCTATTCTCGATTCCGAGCTTGTTAATGATTATTATTCACTTCTTGACGTGAGTATACTTAGTATAGCCGAGCTTATTGTATGATTGAATAACAAGAAAAGTCTAAAGAGTTCTGTAAGTAGTAATGTCCCTAACTTTCGCAGACGGTCTCAGATTGCTTGAAGATGGTTGTAGAGGTTCCTAAAATGAATAATGTTCATAACCTTCATGTACTAATTCGGATTGTTTGGGAAATGCTCGTAGAGGTTTCTATAATGAATAACGTTCATAAATCTCATAAGTGAACTCGGATTGTTTTAGAAACGTTCATGGGGGGTTTTATAATGAATGATGTCCATAACGATATTTGAAAGCTACTTGGTATGATTGTTGCTTTAATTTTCCAAAAATAGCTTCTGAAACGTTCGTAGGAGGTTCTGTACTTCAAACGCTCATAACTTTCTTATACTAAATCGGATTGACCCGAAACTTGTTTCTGAGTCTTCAGGCGTCGGTAAGTATACTTATACATCGAGTCTTAAAAGTTGATTTATGCGTACTTAGTTTCCCACTACTCTGTTCGTGCATATGGTTGTTAACTTTCTTATACTAACTCGGATTTACTTGAGACGTGTTTGTGGTTTACTAATGATTTCAAGAAAATTAGTTTTGTACTAAAGGAAACATAAAGTCGATTTTCAAAACCACTCTGAAGGGGGTGCGAGATTTTATTATTTAGATTTTCAAAACCACTCCGAAGGGAGTGCGAAATTTTACTATTTGTTTCATTTATGATTTTATGTTTACACTCCATAGCGGTATCTCGTTGTATTGATATTTATGGATTGAGTAGTGTAGACACCATCATTAGTATTATGTCGCAAGTGGCATGCCGGAAGGGGCCAGGACCAGTATTATTATGTCACGAGCGGCATGCCCGAAGGGGCCATCATTATTATTATGTCGGGATCGGCATGCCCGAAGGGGCCAGGGTAGTATTATGTCGGAACCGGCATGCCCGAAGGGGCCATCATTATTATTATGTCGAGACCGGCATGCCCGAAGGGGCCAGGGTACTATTATGTCGGCACCGGCATGCCCGAAGGGGCCATCATCATTATTATTATGTCGGGACCGACATGCCTGAAGGGGCCAGGTAGTATTATGTGGGAACCGGCATGCCCGAAGGGGCCATCATCATTATTACTATGTCGAGACCGGCATGCCCGAAGGGGCCAGGGTAGTATTATGTCGGAACCGGCATGCTCGAAGGGGCCATCATCATTATTATTATATCAGAACCAGCATGCCCGAAGGGGCCAGGACTAGCATTATTATGCCGGCGGCATGCCCGAAGGGGCCATCATTGTTACTCTGCCGGAAGCGGCCATCCGAAGGGACTATTATGATACTATATTCACATTGTGTATTCTAGAATTTGGGTATGCTGTACTTATATTGTGTGCTAGAATTTGTGTAAGGCACTACATGGCACGGTTCAAAATGCTGTTCCAGGTTACTCCGGGTGGCCTCTAAACTGGTTTACTATTACGCCTTTCCTTGTTTATGATTCAGTGATGCTTTACATATTCCGTACTGACCCCCTTTCTTCGAGGGCTGCGTTTCATGCCACGCAGGTACGCCCAGATGAGTAGAAGACTTTGTTAAAGGTGTTCCAGCGAGATTGGCGAGCTCCATCTCAGTTCGGAGTGTTGCCGGGTCAAAGTACTTATGTCATGGTATTTTGTATATGTTAGAGACTTTGCAGACAGTGTCCTGTGGATAGGGCGTCGAGAAGTGCGAATCATTTATAGATGTTAAAAGAGTATGTATTTTCAGATGATTTCAGTTGGTAAAATGTACGTAATTGATTGAAAGTTTTTCATAATCTGTATAAAGACAATGATCTCTATTTGGAAAGTTGCATCTTTTAAAAAACTTTGAAATGACAGGTTTTGGTAAAGCGAACGTTTAAGGGTTCGCTCGACTCTGATGAGAGTTGGGTGCCCATCATGCCCTATCAAGATTAGGGTGTGACACACCCCTTTATGGCTGTTGTTGCTCTTATAAATTCTAAGCGAGAGCCTGAATACGGGAGATATCCATCCCCTCCTGTAGTGAAGCTGTCAAGAAATCTTTGATCAGATATGGCTCTAAGCCACTCACAAATCTATTCACCTGGTCTCCCATATCGGCTACCATGGTCGGAGCATACCGGGCCAATGAATTGAAACGAAGGCTATACTCCCGAGCAGTCATATTTCCTTGCTTTAGATTCAAGAACCGGTCAGCTCGGGCCCGACGGACCTTGGGTGGAAAATAATGACGGATGAAAGCATTTATGAACTCTTGCCAAACCGAGGGAGATGCGTTTTTCCCTGTTGAAGAAAGCCAATTATTATACCAAATAACTGCCACATCACGGAGCCTATAAGATGCCAACTCCACGGACTCCGTATTGGAAGCATATATAATTCTCAGCATCCTCAGCATCTCATCGATAAAACCTTGCGGGTCTTCATCCGGCTTTGACCCAAAAAGTTCTGGCGGGTTCAAACTCATAAAATCACGGGCCCTAGCACTAGTGGCTCTGTCACCTAGACCCGCACTCTGCTGCTGAGCTTGAGCGGCAACTAGCTGTGTCAACAACTGAATAGCCTCGGTCATCTGCTGACCCGAAGCACCCGGTGGAGGAACTGGAGGCACCGAAGTTAGAGCTGAGGCCCCATCATGCTCCTCTAATATAGGTGGAGTATGAGACCTAGATGGAGCCTCATCGTGGGACTCGCCCTCCTCTACATTTACTGGTGGCTCCTGTTTAAACCGCCTTCTTGTCGCCGTCTTGCCCTTCTGGGCGGTTGTCGCTTTTCTCTTTACTGGTATCGCTGAAATCATAACGCACAATTAGGGAAAAGGAAATCTTATAACATAGCTTTATCGCACGATCTATGAAGAAGAAAGACGGTCATTATTCCTAAATGCCCCGCAACTTCTTGTTTATAACTATGGCGCGCTTCACACACATAAACAAGACTCTACTGGACACGGCTCGTAGACACACCTTAGGACGGAACTGCTCTGATACCACTTTTGTCATGACCCAACTAGTGGACCATGATGGGTACCCGGAGCTGACTACCGAACACCACTCATCATGCTATGTATCATGCTCAACCTGAAAATACATCATTCTCAACACAGGACTTATCACGAAACAATCTCCAAATATCTTCCCAAAACATATATATCCATAAGCCCACGAGGCTATAAAATGATGTATAAAATATACAAGAAAGGAGTCACTTAACATCTACAACCCACACATAAGTATCTACGAGCCTCTAACTGAAGTACTGAAATCATAAGCACGGGACAGGGCCCTGCCATACCCCAATATGTTCACAAAGAAATATTTTCACACCCTAATCTTGATAGGGCATGATGGGCACCCGACCCCATACTCAGGGCCGAGCGAACCCCTTTAACTCTCGCTATGTTCGTAACCTCACGGGACTCTTAAGTTACGAAATGAGATGCATAGTAAAAACTTGTCAAAACCATTCTTTTCGTCATTCTCAAATCAAGTAAGATCTGTAATCATTTGGAATTTGTAACATAATGCATAATGGTACGTCGGCTTGCAGAGCCGCTTACAAAATTGACATCTTATACACGTGACTCTGTCTGCAAAGTCTCTAACATCAATCAAGATACCATAATCATGAACACTCTAACTCGGCAACACTCTAGAAGGAAATGGAACTCGCCAATCCAACTGGATCATCTTCTAGCAATGTCCTCTACTCATCTGTATACACCTGCGTGGCATGAAACGCAGCCCCCGAAGGAAGGGGGTCAGTACGGAATATGTACTGAGCCTGTAAGGCATGAATCACAATAAAAAGGATCATAACTGATACAAGTTGTACAGGAACAAGTACAATGTTCAGAATACCAAACCTCTTTCCTTTGAAACATAAATCATGCATATCATTATCATATACCGTACCCGGCCCATTATGGGACTCGGTGGATAAAATCATGTCATCATGTCAGCATACTATCATATCATCATGTATGTATATACCGTACCCGGCCCTCTAGTGAGGGACTCGGTGATCAAAGTCATGCATGTCAACATCATATATCATATATATACCGTACCCGGCCCTCTAGTGAGGGACTCGGTGAATAGAGTCATCATATGCCCTCCTGGCCGCCATCCCCGTATCATCATATCATCATGTCATCATCATATGTACATATACCGTACCCGGCCCTCTAGTGAGGGACTCGGTGAACAATGCAGAGGAGTGCGCACGAGAACGTATCCTGGCCTGGGACTCAGTGAAAGATACATTGAGGCATGCACGAGCAGAGTAGTGAGAAACTATATGCATATAAATCAATTCTTAAGACTCGATAGATAAGTACACTAATCGACAATTGAAAGATCATAAACACGTTTCGAGTCAATCCAAGTTAGCATAAGAAAGTTATGGACGTTATTCATTATAGAAACCCTTATGAACGTTTCAAAACAATCCGAGTTAGCATATGAAAGTTAAGGACGTTATTCATTATAGAAACCTCTGTGAACGTTTCAAAACAATCTGAGACCGTCTATGAAAGTTAAGGGCATTAATCCTTATAGGACCCTTTTAGGAACAGAAACTCTTTATGCTTTACTCGTTATTCCATCATACAATAAGCTCGACCATACTAACCATGCTTATGTCAAGAAGTGAATAAGAATCGTAAACAAGCTCGGAATTAAAGAATAGAGTTACCCTAAGGTGCATGTCATACCTTACTTAGCTCTAGGACATGCCAAAAGAAAGAAAGGGTAAGCCTTACATACCTTGTCCGCTTCCTAGGCTAATCCGAATTTAAGTCTCGACTTTCCCAAAATCTACAACAACGTCAGAAGATAGCAAACATTAGCTATAGGTGTTTAGGAATCTGATTCCAAGCTAGCAATTCACCTACAGAAATTTGGGCAACATTTCCCCTATAATTTCCACCAACCCCGAGAATTCAACTCGGCCAAATCATCAACAACAATACCAACAACCATAATAACAACTTCAACAATTATTTCAAAATGCATTCTAACATTAGCAACCCTTTCTACATAATTCGACGGCATTTCATTTATACTCAAATTAACCACAACAACTCAACTCACAATCTTCCAAACTCAATAAGAACAACAACAACACATTCCTCGCTTCCAAGCTTATGAATTATACCAACAACCACACATTAACAACATCATTCATACAAATATAAGGAAACCATGCTAGTGTCACATTAACTTTTTCAACAATCCCACACGATTACAACTTCATTTCAAGCCATCAAACCTTCATTTTTATCATGGAATCCACAACAACAACAACCAAAATACTAAATAAAATCAATTCATCACATCTTACCAACATAGCTCCTATTCGGCCACAACCAACACACACATATTTCATGAATTTCATCCATTTCTTCATACTACAACACTCACAAATCATCCTTAACCCATAGAAGAGGAGATTAAATCTTACCTTTATCCTTTAACTTCTCAACTTGGCTAGGGTTTACAACTTGCACAATGAATGCTTTGCTTGCTCCAACAACTACTCCACGTTAATAAGGGCCTTCCAATTGGTTGGAATACTAGAAGAAAATTATTTTTCTTGATCAATTTTTATGGCATCATTTTCCTCCAGCCATGGCCGAATGCTCCCATAATTTTTTCTTGAAGTTTCTCCAAGTTTCTTGAGTTAAAAGAAGATGAATAATTGTCCTGCTATTGTCACACCCTACTCTTAATCAGGGCATGATGGGCACCCGACCCTTATTTAGGGCCGAGCGAACCTGCCGACTCTTATTACACTTATAACCTCTTTGGACTCTTAAAATTGAATAAACAGGAATGCATATTAAAGGCTTTTAGAAACATTCTTTTCGTCGTTCTCAAATTAAACAAAATCTGTAATCATATGGAATTTGTAACATAATGCATAATGACACATCGGCTTGCAGAGCCGCTTACAAGACTGACAACCCACATACATGACTCTGTCTGCAAAGTCTCTAACATCAATCAGGAATCATAACATATATACTCTGACTCGGCAACACTCCGGAAGGACATGGAGCTCGCCAATCCCGCTGGAGCATCTCCTAGCAATGTCTTCTACTCATCTGGGTGTACCTGCGTGGCATGAAACGCAGCCCCAGAAGAAAGGGGGTCAGTACGGAATATGTACTGAGCATGTAAGGCATGAAATGTAGTAAAGAGGACCATAACAAAAACGGAGATTTACCAGAAACAAGTGTGACTTTTAAAAACATCAATACACTTGCCTTTTTAAATGAAAATCGTGCATATCAACATCATATATCATACATACATATAACGTATCTCGGCCCTCCAGTGAGGGACTCGGTGGATAAAATCATGCATGTCCATATCATATATCATATATGCATAACGTATCCCGGCCCTCTAGTGCGGGACTCGGTGAATGGAGTCATCACATGCCGTCCTGGCCGCCATCCCCGTATCATCATATCATCATATACATATACATATAACGTATTCCGGACTGCAAGTGAGGGACTTGGTGAACAATGCAGTGGAGTACGCACGAGAACGTATCCTGACCCGGGACTCAGTGAAAGATACATTGAGGCATGCACGAGCAGAGTAGTGAGAGACTATATGCACATAAAATAATTTTTAAGACTCGATAGATAAGCACACAAACCGACACTGGAGGATCGTAAACACGTTTCGAGTCAATCCGGTTTAGTGTAAGAAAGTTATGGACATTTTAGTACAGAAACCTTTACGAACGTTTCAAAGCAATCTGCGACCGTCTACTAAAGTTAGGGACATTAAAACTTACAGAACTCTTTTAGGAACAGAAACTATTTATGCTTATTCGTTAATTAATCATACAATGAACTCAACTATACTAAGCATGCTCATGACAATAAATGAATAAGAATCATAAACAGGCTCAGAATCAAAGAGTAGAGTTACCCCAAGGTGCGTGTCATACCTTACTTAGCTCTGGGACATGCCAAAAGAAAGAAAGGGTAAGCCTTACATACCTTGTCCGCTTCCTAAGCTAATCCGAACTTAAGTCTCGGCTTTTCCAAAATCTACAGCAATGTTAGTAAATACCAAACATTAGCTATAGCTACTTAAGAATCCAATTTTAAACTAACACTTTATCTACAGAAATTTCGGCAGCATTTCCCCTGTAACTACAACCAACCCCGAGAATCCAACTCGGCCAAATTATCAACAACAATCCGAGAATTCAACTCGGCCAAATTATCAACAACAATACCAACAATCATATTTCCAACTTCAACAATTAATTCAAAATGCATTCTAACACTAGCAATCCTTTCTACACAATTCGACGGCATTTCATTTATATTCAATTCAACCACATATAATCAAGCCAACATCAATACATACACATTTAAGCACTAGCCCGAGAGCTTCCAAACAAGACTCAAGAACACTTTAACAATCCGTGCAATGTTCAAAACGGCCCAAACAATATACAACACCTCCCGAATCCTCTCAACTCAACATAACCAACAACAACACATTCTTTCCTTCCAAATTCATGAAATAGAACAACCACACGTTAACAATATCATTCATGCAAACATAAGAAATCATCCTAATGGAACATTAACTTCTACAACAATCCCATAACGATTACAACTTCATTTCAAGTCATCAAACCTTTATTTTCATCATGGAATCCACAACTATAACAATCAAAATACTAAATAAAATCAATTCATCATATCTACACAACACCACCCCTATTCGGCCATCACTTACACACACATATTTCATGAATTTCATCCATTTCTACACACTACAACATGTACATATCATCCATGACACATGTAAAAGAAGATTAGACCTTACCTTTTGTTACACCTCGAAAAATCCCCCTTATATGTACTGAGAATAGGACAACGAAGGTCATGACGTATACGGTGTTTTGATGAGTTAGGAATAGTGTTTGATAACCCCAAACGAGATTTCAAAACCATTCGAGATAAGGAAAGGAAGTTGTTAGGGAAAGCGAGTCGTAAGTCGTATATCGAGTAGGAATAACGAGCAACGAGTTGGTGAGGGCATAATGGTGTCTTAGAGACATGCAATGACGTCCCTTAGATTAGTATTGAAGTAGTAAACAGGTGTTAAGAAGGTTCCATAAGGATTGGAGATCGAACGAGACAACGAGAACGAATACGGAAATTTCCTTTTTGCCCCTAGCCTTCCTCAATATTACCATGAACCACCTTCTGAATTTCCCTTTTTACCCCTAGCCTTTCTCCATATTTCCATAACACTAATATTTATAAGCAACTTGTGCACTAAGACAAACCGGAAAATAGTCTTGCCCTTAACTTACCACGACTATCTTGAGATGTCCAAATGTACAAAATACGGGATATAACAGCTATGTAAGCACTTGTCCATATATATAATTAGCTCCAACAAATTAAAAGGTGGTCACATACCCCCACTCATGGCTTGAGTTAATTGGCCAAGCCATGGGTGGGGCCCACTTAAGCCACACGGCCATAGTGGCTTTTGTGGTTCAAGAATTAATTATTTCCAAATTCCAACTTTGCCCTTAATATTCCATACCAATAATACTTATAAGCAACTTGTGCATTGAAATAAAATTGGAAAAAGTAGCCTTGCCCATAACTTATCGCGATTATCTTGAAACACCCGAATGTACAAAATACGGGATATAACAAATATACCAAGAAATAGCGACTCCGGGGTAGTGGAGTGCTCTTGCAAATCTGCTAAGAAAACTCCTAACCGTCTGCACCGTCTCCCTGTCTACCTGTGGGTATGATTACAATGTCCATAAAAGAACAAGGACGTCAGTACGAACAATGTACTGAGTATGTAAGGCATGTACAGTAGCATAGTAAAGAAACGAATGAGTCATGCATGATAATTTTTGAATACCACTGTAACTGATTGCCTCATAAGGCGGAGTCATGCATGATAATTTTTATAATAAAATAATATCATACCATACAAATATATATATATATAAGCTACTCAACTATATAGGTACGGTGTGATCATCAGTAGCCCGCGTCCAGGCCTCCCGCATTCCGAGCATAAGATGCCCACTACAGTGGTGTTTCTGCCCGTCCGCCTATAGGGTGGCACGGTGTTATACGGCCCGGCCATATAGGCACGAGGTGATCATACATAAAAATAAGATATTTCGGCCATCACTTACACACACATATTTCATGAATTTCATCCATTTCTACACACTACAATATGTACATATCATCCATGACACATGTAAAAGAAGATTAGACCTCACCTTTTGTTACACCTCGAAAAATCCCCCTTATATGTACTGAGAATAGGACAACGAAGGTCATGACATATACGGTGTTTTGATGAGTTAGGAATAGTGTTTGATAACCCCAAACGAGATTTCAAAACCATTCGAGATAAGGAAAGGAAGTTGTTAGGGAAAGCGAGTCGTAAGTCGTATATCGAGTAGGAATAACGAGCAACGAGTTGGTGAGGGCATAATGGTGTCTTAGAGACATGAAATGACGTCCCGTATATTAGTATTGAAGTAGTAAACAAGTGTTAAGAAGGTTCCATAAGGATCGGAGATCGAACGAGACAACGAGAACGAATACGGAACCACTAGGCATTATACTGTCCAACCTACGGACTGTATAATTTATACTGGCCGTATAATTGGCCAAGAAGGCCACCAGCCACTGGACCAAATGTACGCCCATACATACGGTCCGTATAAATAGTACGGACCGTATGTTGGTCCGTATAAGTTGGCTCGGTCAGCTTTTAAATTTAAGTGTAGGGGGTCTTTTTCATTTCATATTTCATTCCCACTTCACTCTACACTCCAAGAGACCTTTAGAACCTTCCCTACTCTTCAACTACAAGAAACATCCAAGGGAAACTAAGATCAACAACACATAATCCATGAAATAAAGTGTATAAAAACTAAGTAGGGTTCATCTTCCTCAAACAAAATCAAAGAAGGTGAAGAAGGGTTTTGATGCTAAGGTAGAAACTCAACTCAAGGCTTGTTCAACATTCATAAATGTCTATATAAGATAAGAGATACGATATGATGATGCCATATTGGTAATGATGTTATTTATCGCTTACACTCACCTTATGTACTAGTTCCTTCAAGGTGAGGCAGAATGTCAATAATTGCTCCATAATGATATCGGGGGATCACGACCTTACGTCACCCCGATAGAGTAGAAATGATCTTGAGCTTTATGCATGTACTATGAAAAGATAGGCATGTTTTGATAAGTATATGATAGTAAGTATTTCATGATGAGCATGACATGATTGCATCACACCGGGCCTAGTTGGTCGGGCAGTCATCGCCAAGGCGAGCAGCTATACGAATACACCATGACCTTTTGGCATGGGAAGACACCACTAGTGGGCGGCATGAGATGGTCCCCGGATGCGGGAGGCCTGGACGCGGGCTAATGTTATTGATTATCACACCGTTCCGACATGGACGGGCAGCTTGCATATTATGCATATATGACATGATGATGAGTATGAGTAAGACAGTATGCATTACCTTCCATATGATTGTTATTCGATTACAGATGTTTCATATTGATGTTCTCATTATATTATTGATGTCTTTCTTCATTGTTTATGCCTCTCATACTCAGTACAATATTCGTACTGACGTCCGTTTTCCGTGGACGCTGTGTTCATGCCCACAGGTAGACAGGGAGGTGAGCTTGGCCCAGATCCTCAGTAGCTGTCAGCTGATAGAGAGCACTCCATTGTTCGGAGGAGCTTATGGTTATTCTTTTGGTTCATATGTGGATTTTTTTGGGCATGACGGAGTCTTGTTCTGTCTATGTATATAGTATGTCAGTAGAGGCTCGTAGATACGCAGTGTGGGTTATATGGTCTCACATGATGTTGTTATGTATATACATATATATGTTATTTTGATAGCGGAAAGGCAAATAAGTATAAAGCATTTATGTTTCTATAAAATATATGCTTTCTTACACTTCCATGAATAAAAATTGCAAAAGAGCATTAGATGAGTAGTAAAGTGAGCGGTGCTCGGTAGCTAGCTCCAGGTACCCGTCACAGCCCCTAGTTGGGTCGTGACAGAAGTGGTATCAGAGCAGTTCGTCCTAGGAAGAGTCTACGAGCCATGTCTAGTAGAGTCTTGTTTATGGTGTGTTGCGCGCCACGCTAATAAACAAGAGGCTACAGGGCATTTAGGAAAATGACCATCTTTCTTCTTATAAGATCGTGCGATAGAGCCATGTGTAAGATTACATTCTCCTAAAAGTGTGTTATGATTTCAGAGAAATGCCGCCAAAGGGAAAAGCTATAGCCGCCCAGAAGGGCAAAGCTACGAAAAAAAGACGGGCGGAAAGAGAGCCTCTGATGAATGTAGAAGAGGGCGAATCACAAAATGAGGCCCCGCCCAATGTAGAAGAGCCAGGAGGAGCTTCAGCTCCGAATCCTCCACCGGGTGCTTCGGGTCAACAAGTGACCGAAGCTATACATTTATTGACGAAATTGGTTGCCACCCAGGCACAGCGGCAGAGTGCGGGCCCGAGTGATCCTTCAGCTAGTACGAGAGCCCGTGACTTTCTGACTTTGAACCCTCCGGAATTTTTCGGGTCGAAGCTGAGTGAGGACACGCAGGTCTTTATTGATGAGATGCTGAGGACGCTGAAACTTATGCATGGTTCTGAGACTGAGTCGGTAGAGCTGGCCTCTTATAGACTCCGCGATGTGGCGGTATTATGGTACAACAATTGGATGGTCTCAAGAGGAGAGAATGCACCTCCTCCGGTTTGGCAGGAATTCGTGGATGCCTTTATTCGTCATTATTTACCGCCCGAGGTCCGCCGAGCTAGAGCGGACAGGTTCTTGAATCTGAAGCAAGGAAGTATGAGTGCTCGGGAGTATAGTATGCAGTTTAATTCTCTGGCCAGGTATGCCCCGGCTATGGTGACCGACATGGGCGATCGTGTACACAGGTTCGTGAGTGGTTTGGGGTCACATTTGTTTAGAGATTGTCTGACGGCCTCCTTGCAAGACGGGATGGATATTTCCCGAATACAGGCACATGCTCAAAATCCGGAGGAGCGACAGCAGCAGCAAAGAAGTGATCGTGATAATGACAGAAGGCCAGGTAAGAGGGCTAGATCTATGGGAACGAGTAGTGAATACAGAGGGGGATCGAGGAAGATGCATTCTAGGCACTCAGGTCAGTCAGCGACCAGTGCGCCTTCCAAATTCTCAGACAGGAGGGCTGATCGTTCCTTTCTGTCAGGACAGGGATAGAGTTCGAGGGCCTCAGATTATCAGTCTAGAGGAGATTTTAGTCAGCGGAGACCTACAGTGCCGCGGTGCAGCCAGTGCGTTAGATTGTATTCCGGGCAGTGTCGTTAGGGTTCGGATGCGTGTTATGCCTACGGGAAAGGTTGTCATATGATGAGAGATTGTCCCTCAGCGAGAGGTGGAGCTGGGACTCAGCCTACAGGGTCAGCAGTTGGGTCTTCTTCAGTAGGCCCGACAGCACAGACTTCTCAGACCACCGCAGGTAGAGGCAGAGGCAGAGGGGGAGCACCCACTTCAGGTTCCGTTCAGCCCCGTGTATATGCTTTGGATGGGCGACAGGATCTTGAGTCTTCCCCGGATGTTGTCATAGGTACATTGACTATATTTTCCCGTGATGTATATGCTTTGATCGATCCAGGTTCTACATTCTCTTACGTCACTCTGTATGTTGTTGATTGTATTGGGGTGCGATCCGAGCCAATTAAACCTTTTGAGGTATTCACTCCGGTTGGTGATCCGGTAATAGCGAGGAAAGTGTACAAAAATTGTGTCATTGTAATATGTGATCGCCAGACTAAAGCCGACTTGATTGAGCTTGAAATGATAGATTTTGATGTAATTATGGGTATGTATTGGTTGGCCTCATGTTACGCTAATGTTGATTGCCGAACGAAAATGATTCGATTTCAATTTTCGGGAGAGCCCGTACTCGAATGGAAGGGTAACACAGCATCCCCAAAGGGTAGGTTTATTTCCTACCTCAAGGTGAGAAAGATGATAGCTAAAGGTTATATTTATCATCTAGTTCAGGTTCATGACACCGAGGCAAAGTCGCCAGCTTTCCAATCCGTTCCGGTGGTGAATGAATTCCCCGACGTGTTTCCAGACGAACTTCCAAGTCTTCCTCCTGAAAGGGAAATTGATTTCACTATTGATGTGTTACCGGACACTGAGCCTATTTCTATTCCTCCCTATTGAATGGATCCGACAGAATTGAAAGAGCTGAAGGCACAGTTGAAGGACTTGCTTGAAAAAGGGTTTATAAGGCCAGTTCATCGCTGTGAGGAGCGCCAGTCTTGTTCGTGAGAAAGAAGGACGGATCTCTACGGATGTGCATCGATTACAGGCAGTTGAACAAGGTGACGGTGAAGAACAAGTATACCCTCCCCAGAATTGACGATTTGTTTGATCAATTGCAGGGCGCTAAATGGTTTTCCAAGATAGATTTGAGATCTGGTTATCATCAAGTGAGAATTAGGGAAGGAGATATTCCCAAGACTGCCTTCAGGACAAGATATGGTCACTACGAGTTTCGAGTAATGTCGTTTGGGTTGACGAATGCCCCGGCGGTGTTTATGAATTTAATGAATGATGTGTTTAGGCCATTCTTGGATCTCTTCGTGATAGTATTTATCGATGATATTCTGGTGTATTCTCGCACAGAATCAGAACATGCAGATCATCTAAGAATTGTTCTTGGTGTTCTTCGAGCTCGGGAATTATATGCAAAATTTTCAAAGTGCGAGTTCTGGCTAAATTCTGTGGCATTTCTAGGTCATGTTATTTCAGATGATGGCATCCGAGTCGACACTCAGAAAATAGAAGCTGTGAAGACTTGGCCAAGGCCTACAACAACTACGGAAGTTCGTAGTTTCCTGGGTTTGGCAGGATATTATAGAAGATTTGTAGAGGACTTCTCGTCTATTTCAGCTCCATTAACGAAACTAACACAGAAGTCGGCGAAGTTTCAGTGGAACGATGCTTGTGAGCGTAGTTTCCAAGAGCTGAAGGGCAGATTGACTTCAGCCCAGTGTTAACACTTCCAAAAGGGCCAGAAGGCTATGTTGTATATTGTGACGCTTCCGGTGTGGGGCTAGGATGTGTATTGATGCAGCATGGCAAGGTTATTGCATATGCCTCGAGACAATTGTAGAAACATGAACAGAATTATCCAACTCATGATCTCGAATTGGCTGCGGTTATTCATGTTTTGAAGATATGGAGGCATTATTTGTATGGTGTGCACGTCGATATCTATACAGATCACAAGAGTCTCCAGCATATTTTCAAACAGAAGGAGTTAAATCTGCGACAGAGGCGATGGTTAGAACTACTGAAGGATTACGATGTGAATATTCTGTACCATCCCGGGAAGGCGAATGTGGTAGCTGATGCGCTTAGTCGTCGATCAATGGGTAGTTTGTGTGAAGTTCCTTCAGAAAAGCAAGAAATGGTTCGTGAACTCCATCGTTTAGCAGGTCTCGGAGTACGTACAATTGATTCGGGTAGTACAAGTATTAGCATCAATGACCCCACAGTGTCATCTTTGAGTATAGAAGTGAAGGAACGCCAATATGAAGATTCTCAGTTAAGTTATTACCGAGACCTATCTCGCGAAAAAGAGAAGTCTCCATTTGAAGTTTCCATAGATGGGGTCCTTAGATATCAGGGCAGGCTATGCGTACCGGATGTAGCAAATTTGCGCCAATGAATTTTAGAGGAAGCACACTATTCTTGGTATTCTATTCATCCCGGTGCAACCAAAATGTATCATGACCTCAAATTGATATACTGATGGGATGGCATGAAGAGGAATATAGCAGATTTTGTAGCACAGTGCCCAAATTGCCAACAAGTGAAAGCCGAACATCAGAAGCCAGGGGCTTATTACAAGTAATGGAAATTCCTACATGAAAATGGGAAGAAATTAATATGGATTTCATTGTAGGGTTACCTCGCACCCGAGGCAAATATGATTCTATATGGGTGATCGTAGACAGGCTCACGAAAGCAGCTCATTTCCTCCCAGTTAGAACCACGTATTCAGCAGAAGACTATGCCAGGTTGTATTTAAAGGAAATTGTGCGACTCCATGGAATTCCTTTGGCCATTATTACAGACAGAGGGGCACAGTTTACAGCCAAGTTTTGGAAGTCCTTTCAAGAAGGTCTAGGCACTCAAGTTAAGCTCAGCACGGCGTTTCATCCACAGACCGACGGACAAGCCGAGCGCACTATTCAGACCTTGGAAGATATGCTACGAGCATGTGTGCTGGACTTCGGTGGTATTTGGGATGAGCATTTGCCCCTTATTGAATCTGCCTATAATAACAGCTATCATTCCGGTATTCAAATGGCTCCGTATGAAGCCTTGTACGGAAGGAAATGTAGATCTCCAATTGGATGGTTTGATATCGGAGAAACACAATTAATAGGCCCCGACTTAATCCAACAAGCAGACGAAAAGGTTAAAGTGATTCGAGACCGACTGTTAACAGCCCAAAGTCGTCAAAAGTCTTATGCGGACCACCGCCGATGAGACTTGGAATTTCAAGTTAATGAGTGGGTATTTTTGAAAGTCTCGCCTATGAAAGGAGTAATGAGATTTGGTAAAAAGGGGAAGTTGAGTCCAAGATACATTGGACATTATCGAATCATCCGTAAGGTAGGTCGAGTAGCCTATGAACTAGACTTGCCTTCAGAGCTTGAGTCCGTACATCCAGGTTTTCATGTTTCGATGCTCTGCAAGTGCATTGGAGACCCAACAAGAATAGTTCCGGTTGATTATGTCCAAGTGACAGAGAAATTGACCTATGAAGAAGTATTGGTTGCCATTTTAGATAGACAGTTGTGAAGACTTCGAAATAAAGAGGTTTCTTCAGTCAATGTCTTGTGGCGAAACAATAATCGGGAAATGACTTGGGTAGCGGAGGAGAATATGAAGACCAAATATCCGCATTTATTCCAACCCCCCAGAGGTGATTCAAGATTAAACGTCGACGAGATGAGGTATGTATGCTTTATTTTTATGCTTTTGGTCGTGTGTGGCCATAAATATGTTGATATTATGATGTAGCCCTATGAGGCGATGATATTATGGGCTGTTGTGACAGGTTGGTAGTGCCCAATTACAGGGGAAACTCTGGCGAAATTTTCATAGAATCCCGAGTGTTTAACATTCGAGGATGAATGTTCCAAAAGGGGGGAAGGATGTTACACCTCGAAAAATCCCCCTTACATGTACTGAGAATAGTACAACGAAGGTCATGACGTATACGGTGTTTTGATGAGTTAGGAATAGTGTTTGATAACCCTAAACGAGATTTCAAAACCATTCGAGATAAGGAAAGGAAGTTGTTAGGGAAAGCGAGTCGTAAGTCATATAACGAGTAGGAATAACGAGCAACGAGTTGGTGAGGGCATAATGGTGCCTTAAAGACATGCAATGATGTCCCTTAGATTAGTATTTAGGTAGTAAACAAGTGTTAAGAAGGTTCCATAAGGATCGGAGATCGAACGAGACAACGAGAACGAAAACGGAACCACTGGGCATTATACGGTCCAACCTACGGACCGTATAATTTATACTGGTCGTATAATTGGCCAAGAAGGCCACCAGCCACTGGACTAAATATACGCCCATACATACGGTCCGTATAAATAGTACGGACCGTATGTTGGTTCGTATAAGTTGGCTCGGCCAGCTTTTAAATTTAAGTGTAGGGGGTCTTTTTCATTTCATATTTCATTCCCACTTCACTCTACACTCCAAGAGACCTCTAGAACCTTCCCTACTCTTCAACTACAAGAAAAATCCAAGGGAAACTAAGATCAACAACACATAATCCATGAAATAAAGTGTATAAAAACTAAGTAGGGTTCATCTTCCTCAAAGAAAATCAAAGGAGGTGAAGAAGGGTTTTGATGATAAGGTAGAAACTCAACTCAAGGCTTGTTCAACCAACATCCAAGGTAATTTTTATGATCATTTCATGTTGTTTAAGGTATTGGAAGGCTTAGACACTTGAAATGTAGAAGAACATAGAAAGTGGCTCATTATTGAGTGAATAGTGACATAATTGAATGACAGTGGGATTGAATCATGAAGGTTGAAGAGTTGTGATTATGAATACGTTATAATGATGTGTATATCATGAAACACGCATTAAATGCGTGAAAACACAAAGACGAGCTATAAGTAAAAATATGGGGAAAATTGGAGGAAAATGGTGGATTTTGCTAAATATGCATAAATGATGATTGTTGATTGTGATATGGTGAGTAGTATTGTGAATGTTGGGAGTTGATATAGAACATGGGAAAAGTAGTATAAACAAAGGAAGTGCTGCCCAATTTTTCCTAGAATTAATGATGCGTTATTGTAGTCAATTAACTAATGTTAATTCGAATTCCCTCATGAAGGTGACGACGTGATATCGAAGGAGATCAAGTGAGTGATAGCTTAGTTAAACGACCAAGGTATGTGAAGCAAGTCCTTTTATTCTAATGGCATGAATCCTATAGGGTAAACTCTTTATCCTCTTCATGAGTTTCCATTTTCCGGAAAGTTAAGAGCCTACATTCATAAATGTCTATATAAGATAAGAAATACGATATGATGATGCCATATTGGTAATGATGTTATTTATCTCTTACACTCACCTTATGTACTAGTTCCTTCAAGGTGAGGCAGAATGTCAATAATTGCTCCATAATGATATCGGGGGATCACGACCTTACGTCAACCCGATATAGTAGAAATGATCTTGAGATTTATGAATGTACTATGAAAAGATAAGCATGTTTTGATAAGTATATGATAGTAAGTATTTCATGATGAGCATGACATGATTGCATCACACCGGGCCTAGTTGGCCGGGCAGTCACCGCCAAGGCGGGCAGCTATACGGATACACTATGACCTTTTGGTATGGGCAGACACCACTAGTGGGCGGCATGAGATGGTACCCCGGACGCGGGCTAATGTTATTGATTATCACACCGTTTCGACATGTACGGGCAGCTTGCATATTATGCATATATGACATGATGATGAGTATGAGTAAGACAGCATGCATTACCTTTCATATGATTGTTATTCGATTCCAGATGTTTCATATTGATGTTCTCATTATATTATTGATGTCTTTCTTCATTGTTTATGCCTCTCATACTCAGTACAATATTCGTACTGACGTCCGTTTTCCTTGGACGCTGTGTTCATGCCCACAGGTAGACAGGGAGGTGAGCTTGGCCCAGATCCTCAGTAGCTGTCAGCTGATAGAGAGCACTCCATTATTCAGAGGAGCTTATGGTTATTCTTTTGGTACATATGTGGATTTTTTTGGGCATGACGGAGTCTTGTTCTGTCTATGTATATAGTATGTCAGTAGAGGCTCGTAGATACGCAGTGTGGGTTAGATGGTCTCACATGATGTTATTATGTATATACATATATATGTTTTTGATAGCCGAAAGGCAAATAAGTATAAATCATTTATGTTTCTATAAAATATATGCTTTCTTACACTTCCATGAATAAAAATTGCAAAAGAGCATTAGATGAGTACGATGAGTAGTAAAGTGAGCGGTGCTCGGTAGCTAGCTCCGGGTACCCGTCACGGCCCCTAGTTGGGTCGTGACACCTTTCTCACTTCACTTCTTAACTTGGCTGGGGTTTGTAGATCACTCAAATAAATGCTTGGCTTGCTCCAACAACCACTCCACGTTGTTAGGGACGTTCCAATTGGTTGGAATACTAGAAGAAAATAATTTTTCTTTGATCAACTTTTGTAGCCTCCAATTCGGCTAGCTTGGCCGAATGGTCCTTCTTCTGCTTCTCTTCCTTCTTTCCAAGTTTTCTTATGTTAAAATGATAGATGAATTGGCCATCTCTCATATATATTTGTCACGTCCCAACCCCGTGGGCCGCGACTGGTACCCTAACTGGGTACCCGTACGTACCTACCCAACCAGATTTCGAATCATACGGATTTTTTTTTGAAACAGAAGTAGGCCGATACAAATACGGCACGCGCGCAAACATACATATATATATATATACATATACCTGAACATACAGACATTTACAGATACGCCGATAGGGCTAACATACAGACGAAACCCGAAACCCACACATCTATCTACAGGCCTCTACAGACATACAGAATCATATGACGGGACAGGGCCCCGCCGTACCCAGAATATCCATACATACAGAGTGTACAGAAGACAGAAGATATATACCAAAAATATATGCTCCGAGTCAAAGGAGCTCTTCAAATAGCAGAGTCGGAAGCCTACGCGGGCGGCGTATCACCTGGTGCGTCTGTACCTGCGGGCATGTAGCGCAGCCCCCGAAGAACGGGGGTCAGTACGAAAAATGTACCGAGTATGTAAAGCAGATACATAACAGATATAAACATAGTCCGAACCGGAGTCACAGAAATATAACGTACAGAATTATAAATCAGACTGACGGACAGAGTCATGATTCAGACGGACATACAGAATCGTATTCTATACATATAAACAGGGTCGTGGTTCGGACAGACCGACGGAATCATAATACGGACAGACGAGCAGAATCAGAACCCATACGGACATACAGAATCAGAATCCATACGGACATACAGAATCAGAATCCATACGGACATACAGACTCAGTCGTAACACAGACGGACAAACAGAAGTATATCGGACAGAGTTATGCATGCAGAGTAGCACAGAGTCATACAGAGGCGTGTGTTTTATAAATACAGATGGCACACGCATATATTCATACAGATCCCGGCCCTGTCTGGTGGCGCGGTAACAGAACCCGGCCCTCTTAGTACGGGACGCGGTGGACAGACAGAATCAGATCAGATCATATGCCATCCTGGCCGCCATCCCCATACACAGATCATAATATCATACAGACATACAGATCCCGGCCCGTACGCCGAGGGACGCGGTGAACAATGCAGAGAAATATGCACGATAACAGAACCTGGCCCGGGTCGCAGTGAAAGAATGCATTGAGACAGACACGAATCGATAAATGAGAAACCACCTACCTACAGACTCAACATACAGACTCGATCAAATTGAAGGGTGCCAAACGGCGAGCCAAAATCAGAATATCAAGATAGTATGCATAGTACGCGCCTATATCCTAATTGGGAAGGCACGACAGATTATTATCAGAATGGGATTCTCAGATATTCAGAAATCATGTTGTATAAATTACACCAAAATAGCCATAATATACACAAAATAATAGTTCAGAAGTTTTTAGAGAAAATCGGACCCAAAATGGAAGTATTTAAAAGTTTACCGGGGATATCGGGCCTTGTGGGCCCGCCTCGGACCAACTCGAGGCTACATACGTAGATTATCGCTAATAGACCTTATGAGGTCATCCATAATCGTTTGGAAGTGTTCCGACTCCGTTTGGGGGAGGTTTTGTACAAATCTCACTTTAAAGGCAATTTGCAATAAAATAATTTCAATTGAATTGAAGGAATTGGAGCGGTTTTCCGTCTCGAATTCCGGGGAACGGAGTCGTACTTAAGGCTCGCGACCGAGCCTACCACATCCAGAACATGCCTAGGAACGTAGAGAAGTGCTTCACATACCTCGATGGCGCCTTATGCTCGCTTGGCGTCACTCCAAATTTCGTCCAAAATCTGGAAATGGTCAAGTTTACCATTTGGTTAGTTTCATTCTTTCAATATTCCAACTTTACACATACTTGCCTACCGAAATTTCGGCAGCATTTCCTCTGTATATACGACATCCCCGAGACTTAGCTCAGCTTACTTTATCAACACAACAACCCAGAGATAACATCCAACAACAACAGACATCAATAGACACTAAATCATACACTATGGCATTATTAGCCCTCTTTAGACACAACGAATCGTCTTTCGTTTTAAACTTGCATTTCCAAACAAAACTTATTATTTTCATATCCATTATCCATCAAGATCATTACGACATACCTCGGGGCATCCATACCATATTCACATAATATTCATAAGCTAGACAACATTCAACTTTCTATCAAATCACCATTTTTCCGATCTTTTCCTAACTTTCAACATACGAGTTCATAAACACATTTTCATATTCCAAGTTCATTATCATCAATCACAATTTCAAGACATTAGGCTAAAGCGACATACTCTCCGACAACAACTTAACCAACAACTTCTTCGTTTTAGCTTTAACCATTATCCTTCAATCTACTTCACAAAGCCATGACACAATTTGCATACAAACAAAATCAAATTCATATCCCATACTCAACATAGTACCACACGGCCAACATGCTATATTTCCCAACTTTCCCCTAATTCATTCCACTTTCCTTTCTAATACAATTTCCACCATACTACAACTAAATTACACAAGAATTCAAGCCATTGAAATCATGCAATTGCATATACATACTCGGCCAACACACCCTAAATTTCAACACACAAAATTTCCATGTTTTTCATTCATTCACACATACTACAACATACATATATCATTTTTTTAACACAACAAAAGCATGAAATTCTCACCTTTCTTCGAGCCCTTCACTTGGAGGATGAAAATGTTTTCTTGCCACAATATTTATACCAACTTGAAGAGGATCTTGTGCTTAGTACAAATCTCACAAAACTTGGATTTTTAAAGCAAAGATTTGGCTCCAAAAAAATTTTCTTTCTTTTCTTTCTTTTTTCTCTCCAAACCCGAATTGCTCCCTTGTTCTTCTTTTTTTTTTTTCTTTTGTTCTTGGTTCCTTATTCTTGAAGCTTCTTTATACTTATCCATCATATGGATTTGTCACATGGAAAATTAATAAATCCTTGGGCTTGGGCTAGGTGGTGGCCGGTTGGGCCTCTCCCATTTGGGCCTTGCTTTATTTCATTTTATTGAGCCCACTTTGGCTAATTTTTTTTGTAATTCATGGAATAAGTTTCCAAAATTCCAATTTTGCCCTTGGCCACCTTTCGTAATTCCACCCCATTGAATTCATAACTCACACATTCATACCAAGTAGTGTCCAATAGTGGCCTTATTCATCACAAGTCAATTTATCTTGAACTTTCCGAATGATCAAAAATGTCGGATGTAACATCCTCCCCCCCTTTAAAACATTCGTCCTCGAATGTTAAATTGATCTTATGGGACATCTTACTACTTCGGGAGGGTTCTCTTTATAGCCGTCCTTTACCGACTTTCCGACATGGCTTCTTTACCATCATTATGGGGTAAATTTTTTTCTCACATCCCTGATTCAAATACCATTATAATATATTTTCTCATACCCCACATAATTATCGGACCATAAACTATTTTCTCGTGACGGACGAACGCTTTCCAGACATCATAGTCCATATCGTTTCTTGTTATACTCCTGAGATCCCTACCGCATTTCCGTAATCCCACTTCATACCAGACACTTCTTACCAACAGATTTAGGACTAGGACCGGACGCGTCGAAGCATATCGGACGGATTCGTAATCGGAAGCAGACATGCTAAACTAAGGCGGGTGGATTCGTAATCAAAAGAAGAGATACGGAAGTATGTCAGACAGATCTGAGATAGGAGTCAGATGTATAGAAAGGTATCAGACGGATTTCGAAATCGGAATCAGGCTTACAGAAATGTATCATACGGAATCGTACTTAGAATCAGACGTGCGGTCGAGATTATACGTACAGAGGCACACCAGACGGATTTATATCCGGAGTCAGACATACAGAGGTGTGTCAGACAGATTCGTAATCAGGGTTAATCGTACAGAGATATGTCAGACAGAAACATATTCAGAATCAATCATACAAATCGTCTTGGGTGTCGCTTATCGACTTTTTCAAAGATTCTGCTTACTCGCCCTACTTATCTCTCTCCTTCCCTACTATCCATACTCTTTTTCCTTTTACAACTATCGTCATACCAGACTAACTTATGATGTAATTGGGCGTTTTCTATCCCCTGACAACATTCGGGTCGTCGCTGACTGTTATCCAGATTCGCTAAATTTTCTGAGTGGTATCGCACCCTTAGCTTTTTGCCCATTTAATCCGCGTCGGACTGTGTGGTTATTGTAAAGGCACTAATTTCTCCACACATTCTCCTTTACCTTTATATTACCCCAAATTTTCATTTATCCCCATCATACCTACACTTGTGCAGAACCTTGCATTCCTTCCCAGGGGGTCACCCATCTCAGAATTGCTCTGGCCTGAGCACGCTTAACTCCGAAACTTTCATGCATTTTGACGCGTTAGGGCTAATATAATTTCGTCGATTGCCCCTCACGACCTTTGTCACGTAATTTTAGAGTAAATCGGGGTCTTAGCAAATTTTTGGAATTTTTTTTTTGTAGCGGGTCCCACCCCCGGCTAAGTCGTACCACTACCATGTCGCCTTTCTGAATCTTAAACATTCACTTTCATACACATATACATATGATTACAGATAACCCACAGATTTAAGTCTTCGTCACACGAATTCCGCCTCCAAATAATCGGTGGAATCTGATATAATGTCACCGCGAGGTGTTCTCCGGCCACCGACAGAAGGAACTAAAGTCTGACAAGTATCGCGGGACCTTTTTGTACTTAATCTACATGTTTACCTCCATATTCCTGGAAATATTTGGGCAGAGTTTCCTCTGTATTTCTTACTATCCAAAACCTGTACACCAGAAATACCAATCATGCCTCACAGGGCCAACTCATATACACATACATACATATCATATCATGTCGTATCGCAGCCACACGGGGCTGATATCTTCAAATAAGAATTATAATGTCGTCGACACTTACCACACGTGCCCAACTCAAACAGCATCGGAGGCACTTTCCTGTTTACTTTCATCCAGGATTTCTAGACTCACACTGACGGTGGGGACATCTCAGTCGCCCTTGCCTTGGGTCACTAGGTCTCTAATTCCTTTAAATTTCCGTCGTCTTCATAGAACAACGTCTTACAAATATCATACACACATAGGAAGTTCTAAAAACTCATACACTTATAAATAATCAATATCGAGTCTGACCTGGGGAGCTGCCGTGAGAGGTATGTCCACTATCATCCACGTCTGTCTGCTCCCTACCTATCCGGTCTCCATTATCACCCGCATCCGAATCGGAGGGGTATGAACGATCAGACAAATCCCGGCTCACTGGTGACCCAGGACAAGAACAGGAGAAATCCATAGCACTCTCCGAGGTGGCCGGGCTATCAAGGTTCTCCCTAATAATAAAAGCTGGTGCATACTTGAAAATCTCCTCCTGCGTCATCCCAGAAGAATGCTCCGATGGGCCTGCCTCATGACTATCCTCCTCCTCGGAGGTAAGAAGCTCCGGAGGGGTCATCGCCAAATCCTCCGAGATATCTGTATCGTAGCCATCCTCCACGGGATCCTCTGCTCCAGGGTTCGGAGACTCTGGAGGAGTCGTAGATGGGTCCTCCGACGGATCCGTATCGTAGCTATCCTCCGGGGAATCCTCCGAAGGATCCGTCTCGATCGAGTAACTGGGGCCCTGCCTACTCGGCCCCGGTGACAACCTGGGGGCCTTCTTGGCACCCCCATCCTCATCGTCGGAAGTCGTCCTCTTCATTCGTCACCAACCTACAACCACCTGCAAGGAGAGGGTCAGAAACATTTTCCCGAATACCGACACTTCTGCTCCTTTGGAGCCCCGCTGTAGATACAGCAATTCGTAAGGGCGAATCATCCTAATCATACAGCTTTATCGCACGATCTAAGAATTAAAAGAAGGGTAACATCCTAAATGCCCTGTAGCTTCCTGTTTATAGATGTGGTGCACAACACATCGATAAACAAGACTCTACTAGACACGGCCTGTAGACATACCGAGGACTAACCGCTCTGATACCACTTTGTCACGTCCCAACCCCGTGGGCCGCGACTGGTACCCAAACTGGGTACCCGTACGTACCTACCCAACCAGATTTCGAATCATACGGATTTTTTTTTGAAACAGAAGTAGGCTGATACAAATACGGCACGCGCGCAAACATACATATATATATATATATATACATATACCTGAACATACAGACATTTACAGATACGCCGATAGGGCTAACATACAGACGAAACCCGAAACCCACACATCTATCTACAGGCCTCTACAGACATACAGAATCATATGACGGGACAGGGCCCCGCCGTACCCAGAATATCCATACATACAGAGTGTACAGAAGACAGAAGATATATACCAAAAATATATGCTCCGAGTCAAAGGAGCTCTTCAAATAGCAGAGTCGGAAGCCTACGCGGGCGGCGTATCACCTGGTGCGTCTGTACCTGCGGGCATGTAGCGCAGCCCCCGAAGAACGGGGGTCAGTACGAAAAATGTACCGAGTATGTAAAGCAGATACATAACAGATATAAACATAGTCCGAACCGGAGTCACAGAAATATAACGTACAGAATTATAAATCAGACTGACGGACAGAGTCATGATTCAGACGGACATACAGAATCGTATTCTATACATATAAACAGGGTCGTGGTTCGGACAGACCGACGGAATCATAATACGGACAGACGAGCAGAATCAGAACCCATACGGACATACAGAATCAGAATCCATACGGACATACAGAATCAGAATCCATACGGACATACAGACTCAGTCGTAACACAGACGGACAAACAGAAGTATATCGGACAGAGTTATGCATGCAGAGTAGCACAGAGTCATACAGAGGCGTGTGTTTTATAAATACAGATGGCACACGCATATATTCATACAGATCCCGGCCCTGTCTGGTGGCGCGGTAACAGAACCCGGCCCTCTTAGTACGGGACGCGGTGGACAGACAGAATCAGATCAGATCATATGCCATCCTGGCCGCCATCCCCATACACAGATCATAATATCATACAGACATACAGATCCCGGCCCGTACGCCGAGGGACGCGGTGAACAATGCAGAGAAATATGCACGATAACAGAACCTGGCCCGGGTCGCAGTGAAAGAATGCATTGAGACAGACACGAATCGATAAATGAGAAACCACCTACCTACAGACTCAACATACAGACTCGATCAAATTGAAGGGTGCCAAACGGCGAGCCAAAATCAGAATATCCAGATAGTATGCATAGTACGCGCCTATATCCTAATTGGGAAGGCACGACAGATTATTATCAGAATGGGATTCTCAGATATTCAGAAATCATGTTGTATAAATTACACCAAAATAGCCATAATATACACAAAATAATAGTTCAGAAGTTTTTAGAGAAAATCGGACCCAAAATGGAAGTATTTAAAAGTTTACCGGGGATATCGGGCCTTGTGGGCCGCCTCGGACCAACTCGAGGCTACATACGTAGATTATCGCTAATAGACCTTATGAGGTCATCCATAATCGTTTGGAAGTGTTCCGACTCCGTTTGGGGGAGGTTTTGTACAAATCTCACTTTAAAGGCAATTTGCAATAAAATAATTTCAATTGAATTGAAGGAATTGGAGCGGTTTTCCGTCTCGAATTCCGGGGAACGGAGTCGTACTTAAGGCTCGCGACCGAGCCTACCACATCCAGAACATGCCTAGGAACGTAGAGAAGTTCTTCACATACCTCGATGGCGCCTTATTCTCGCTTGGCGTCACTCCAAATTTCGTCCAAAATCTGGAAATGGTCAAGTTTACCATTTGGTTAGTTTCATTCTTTCAATATTCCAACTTTACACATACTTGCCTACCGAAATTTCGGCAGCATTTCCTCTGTATATACGACATCCCCGAGACTTAGCTCGGCTTACTTTATCAACACAACAACCCAGAGATAACATCCAACAACAACAGACATCAATAGACACTAAATCATACACTATGGCATTATTAGCCCTCTTTCGACACAACGAATCGTCTTTCGTTTTAAACTTGCATTTCCAAACAAAACTTATTATTTTCATATCCATTATCCATCAAGATCATTACGACATACCTCGGGGCATCCATACCATATTCACATAATATTCATAAGCTACACAACATTCAACTTTCTATCAAATCACCATTTTTCCGATCTTTTCCTAACTTTCAACATACGAGTTCATAAACACATTTTCATATTCCAAGTTCATTATCATCAATCACAATTTCAAGACATTAGGCTAAAGCGACATACTCTCCGACAACAACTTAACCAACAACTTCTTCGTTTTAGCTTTAACCATTATCCTTCAATCTACTTCACAAAGCCATGACACAATTTGCATACAAACAAAATCAAATTCATATCCCATACTCAACATAGTACCACACGGCCAACATGCTATATTTCCCAACTTTCCCCTAATTCATTCCACTTTCCTTTCTAATACAATTTCCACCATACTACAACTAAATTACACAAGAATTCAAGCCATTGAAATCATGCAATTGCATATACATTCTCGGCCAACACACCCTAAATTTCAACACACAAAATTTCCATGTTTTTCATTCATTCACACATACTACAACATACATATATCATTTTTTTAACACAACAAAAGCATGAAATTCTCACCTTTCTTCGAGCCCTTCACTTGGAGGATGAAAATGTTTTCTTGCCACAATATTTATACCAACTTGAAGAGGATCTTGTGCTTAGTACAAATCTCACAAAACTTGGATTTTTAAAGCAAAGATTTGGCTCCAAAAATTTTTTCTTTCTTTTCTTTCTTTTTTCTCTCCAAACCCGAATTGCTCCCTTGTTCTTCTTTTTTTTTTCTTTTGTTCTTGGTTCCTTATTCTTGAAGCTTCTTTATACTTATCCATCATATGGATTTGTCACATGGAAAATTAATAAATCCTTGGGCTTGGGCTAGGTGGTGGCCGGTTGGGCCTCTCCCATTTGGGCCTTGCTTTATTTCATTTTATTGAGCCCACTTTGGCTAATTTTTTTTGTAATTCATGGAATAAGTTTCCAAAATTCCAATTTTGCCCTTGGCCACCTTTCGTAATTCCACCCCATTGAATTCATAACTCACACATTCATACCAAGTAGTGTCCAATAGTGGCCTTATTCATCACAAGTCAATTTATCTTGAACTTTCCGAATGATCAAAAATGTCGGATGTAACATATATATATACTTAGTTTCTACAAATATCAAGTGAACACATGTCCCCACTTGTGGCTTGAAGCAATTGGCCAAGCCATGGGGTGGGGACCACACCCACAACTCACACGGCCAAAGTGGCCCTTTCATGAACTTTCTTGAAGGTTTTGTGAAATTCCCTTTTTGCCCCTAGCCTTCCTCAATATTACCATGAACCACCTTGAGAATTTCCTTTTTTACCCCTAGCCTTTCTCCATATTTCCATAACACTAATATTTATAAGCAACTTGTGCACTAAGACAAACCGGAAAATAGTCTTGACCTTAACTTACCACGACTATCTTGAGATGTCCGAATGTACAAAATACGGGATATAACATCCTCCCCCCTCCCCTTTAGAACATTCGTCCTCGAATGGTAAACTAGCCTTGTGGGGTCTTACAACCCTTCGGGGAGATCTCTTCTATAGCTATAATATACAGTTCATTCACCAATCAACATATCCGTTTTAGAAGTTTAGATTGCCTGTAGGCGTAGGAAATAAGTAGGGGTACTTCTTCTTCATCCGATCCTCGGCTTCCCACGTCATCTCTTCTCTGTTACTGTTTTGCCACAATACCTTAATAGAAGCCACGTCTTTGGTACGTAACTTTCTCACCTGACGATCCAATATGGCCACAGGTTGTTCCTCATAGGATAGCTCCTCTGTCGCCTGAATATTATCTATGGGAAACACTCTGGAAGGGTCCCCAATTCTTCTTGAGATAATCTCCAAATGTCATATATATGTCCTTATTCTCAAGTAATATAATCTCCATCCCTAATCCTTGTATAACCCTGCTTTCCCTTGAGCTCATACTAAGCTGCCCCCAGTTTTTATAACGCAAAATTTTCCAGGGTGTAACATCCTTCCCTAACTCTTTCATTGCTTCTGGCCAGTTCCTACCACTTCCTTTCCCTCATGTACATGATCGAAAATTAACTTGCACCTCGCTTTCGTTTTGTTTACAATAGTGTAGTCTTGCTTACCATGCTATAAATATTCATCATCCTTTAAGTATTCTCCTTTTTCTCGCTCCTTGTTTCCTTGCTAGTGGGCCATTACCTTGCTTATATACGGCATACGCTTTGTGTTTACCTCTTCGGTATCGTCTTGGGCTATCCTTTTTATACTCGTTAATCTTATACGTACACGACATCGACTCCCTGTAGTTCATTAGTTTGACTCCCTGTTCCTTTACGTCTTTGTCATTCTCCCTTTTAACCTTACATTCTAAATATTTATCCAATCACGACCTTGTCGCTAATGAGCATAATGGTTCTGTTCCTTTCCCAGGTCAGTCATATCAATATCCAAAAATGTATTTACGTAATACTGCTTCGCCATTTCTCATCTTTCGCAGTCCAGTTATATTTATGGAAACTTACGATCCGAGTCCAATTAACTTCTTAACTCGCAACATCTTTGAGCTCTTGCTGCAACTTTTCCCTTACTTCCTTCCCTCATATCACTCGATACCTGTATACTTGTCTTTGATTTCTTTATTTTGGCGATGGTTTCGTCAATCGTTATTTCTTGTTGGCTTTCTGGCGTGGACCCCTTACAATTATAATTGGGCATAGCTTCACGTTAATAGTCATATAATTCCATAGCGTATACGCTCATGTTCAGTACAACTAATGATCCATGAACTATATTTTTAATATCTGGTAAACTCTTTTATTTCCATTCATAGGAGTAGCGTTCTTTCTTTCCTTCAAAAATTTCCAGACTACCAATCGTTGGTACTTTCGTTATAGTAGTCGTTGTCATCCGAAATATTCTTTGAATTTTGTCATCCTCTCCATTACCCTTTGCGAACTTAGCTTCTAGCCTTTTCTGGCTCTCTTTATTCCCCTTTAGAACACATCGCTGCATACTTAAGTGCTGCACAATCTTGCTCGATACGGGGAATTAAACCCATGATCTAGAAATATTGTAGCTCATGTCGTCAGGGGACATTCTCTTAGGGTGTCTTCCATAATTTCTCCCTATGTCTACCTTACGGCACACTCATTTTCCATTCGTTTTCACTGCTTTCAGGTATCCTCCTGACATGTCGATGTGTTTTGAACTCTGGCCCCGAGTTAGTAAATCCCCTTTTCCTGGAGCTCGGATCGTCATAGTTCATTTCAAGTCTAGTAGGTTCTCCCCCCCCCCCCCCCTTATTAAGAGGGTCTATATACGCTCATGACCTTTAAGTAACCGTCGTCTTTAATAATTATCTACTGCCTTCCGCGACCTTCTTAAAGTTGAAGTTCCTTCGTCGCGGAGTCTGACATGTCTTTCTTCTTGCTAGCTACGTTCTCGTATTTAGTTGGAATAATTATGAGGGCATCCATTTCCGACGCTTACTTTTCCATTTTGACATACTTCTGTCCTTTATGACTAACAACGTCATTAACCTTTTGGTGCGTAATCGGTTTCCTACCGCCAGTTTATTAAAGAGTCCTTCTTATTCCTATGGTTAAAGGCTTCCAGTTACTTTCTTCCTTTCCTTCGATCAAGCTGTTAGTATCCTTAATCTTCCTTAGGGTCCTCCTCGAGCACCTTTCTTCCCTTGTTATTTGTAGTATCGGTTCTAAAATTCATTAAATATCCTTTAATCGCGCAAATCCGTCCTATTTTTAAGTCATCTTTTTGGAGAGCTTCTCCAGGTCTGAGGCAACCGCATTAATTTTACCATACACTTACCCATTTATACACCGTTCACAGGCTGGAACTCTCTTAACATCGTCACAAGGCCTAAGAATTCTTTCTCTTACTTCACGTTCCTTGTCGTGGTCACTACTCTTTTAACCCCACTTATTAAAATCGGTTCTCGAACCCCACACGTTTGTTTCTTGCTTCATATTACCACACTTCATCCCTTCCTTTCCACATGTCATTACCTTAAAGCTTTACAGTCCTCGTCTGTAGTGATGATAACATCAGCCTACCTGATGACGTTCTTTTGTCACTTGAAATTTATCACCTCGTTCGGTCAATGCCTTCAGTATACCGCAGCACTGGTTGCCGGGATACACATACCCGATGATATGGCCATAAAGGGGATATTATATGCATACACATATATATACATATATGTCTCTTTTCTAACGCCCTGCTTGTAAGATATTTCCAAATGCTACTTAACTCATCCTAATTCCAGAGCTGTGATGCACTTTCTTTCTCTTCACCAGTGTTATATCCCGCATTTTATGCAATCGGATAATTCAAGACAAATGCGGGAAAACAACAAGCAAGGCAATATTTTATTTTGTTTGGCACATAAGTTGCTTATGAAGAGTCTAGAAGTGGAAATATGGAGAACGACGAAGGGCAAATTTGGAAGTTGGAAAAATTGTTTCCATAAATTACAAGAACTAGCTAAGAATATAAAGTGGGCTTGACATTTTTTTTAAGGAAATTTGAGGCCCAAACGTCCATGCATATGGGTCAAGCCCATATTGAATAAAAATTTGGTCAATAAAAAGATGACTAAGTCATCTTTATCACAACAAGCTCTAGAAATTTCAAGAAAATCAAGAACAAAAGAAAGAAGGAGAAAACCCTAAGGCATTTCGGCCATAGTAAAATTTCCCAAGGAAAATTGATAAAATTCTTCCAAAAATCATTTCCTACCAAGCTAAAGGTGCTTAACAAGGTGGAGTTGTTGTTGGAGCAAGAACAACTCATAATCCTACAAGTTGCCAAAAGATAGGCAAGTGAGAAGTTGAAGAAGAAAGGTGAGTATTGATCTTGTTTTATGAGTTGTGCATGGTTTATATGTGTAGTAGTATGTTAAAATTGATGAAAATCATGAAGGAGAGGAATATGAATCATGGCCGTGTATATATATATATGTGTGTAGAAAGTGTGTTTTAATTATCTTGCCTAGTGTTGGTTGTTATGGTTGTGAATGAAATGTGGAAAATGGAAGTTGAATGAATTTTAGGAGAGATTGTAGTATGCATGCATGTGGCCGTGTGTTGTGTGTAGTGGTGTGGCCGTGTGGTTGTGGTATAATATGGAGGAGAACAAGTCAATTTTATGTAGTGCTTTGATTGTCGTTATGTTGCGGATTCTTTGTGTTAATGATTATCTATGAACCTTAGCAAAGTTGAAATGGTGGAGACTTGCTTTAGAAGTTAAACGAATGGAATGTAATGTTTCTTTGTATGCATGAAAGACTATATGATTAGTGTGATGTCGTTGGAACGTATACATGAGCTCGTTATTGATTTTATTGAAGTTGGACGGTTTTTGAAAAACAAAAAGTAGTGAATTGTTTGAATATGGAAGTTGCTAGTGTAGTCGTTGAATTCATATCGATAGTTTGGCCGGGTTTGAATTCCCGGATTGTGATTGATGCGAATTTGAATATGTTGAATGTCGAGGATGGTGTATTTACAGAGGAAATGCTGCCGAAATTTCGATAGCCAATTGTTTCCTTAAGGTGTTAACTCTAAGTATGCTAATGAGAGTTTTGGTAAAAATGACCAAATCGCAGATTTTGACGAGATTGTGACTCGAATTTGGAGTAGCTAAAGGAGCGGAAAGAGGTATGTAAGGCTTCACCTTTCTTTCTATGGCATGTCTTAACTAAAAGAAGTCGGGTACGAGCCTCGGGGACAACCCTAATCCCTGGAATCCGCACCTAAAGTTTTCAACTTTTCGTTCAATTGAATTGAAGTAGAAAGTGTGCAAAATGATGAAAAGACCTTCTAGACCCCTATAACTTGCCTAAGTGGGACCCGATTACCCTAAGACTCATACAAGTAACGTTATGACACGTAATATGGGTAAATTATATACGCTACCTCATCCGGCCTGAGGTGGGCCCGTTACTCTCGGATTTTCCTATAATCTTGGTTAACGTACTTGAAGTGAATCAAAAGGGGGCCTTTGATCCCTATTTCGTCACCAAGTGATAAGTACTATGACTACTCCAGCGGGAGTGTTTCTATGATGATAATGATAATGACAATGTCGGACAAGAGAATGTAGCTATGATAAGTACGACCGGAACGACTCTACGACTAAGCCAAGTACTTCATATAAACATGAAAGCGATAAACTAATTGTTGAATCATATTTATATTTTCTAGTTATAACTTTATTTTCTAAAATACCTAAGATTTCATTTTCGGTTACTGTAACACTATTTTCCGTTGATAGTTTCGCCTTAAAATACTTGTTCCTTCAAGGTGAGACAAAGCTATCACTAGCATTCCGTAATGTAATCGGAGGTTACCGACCTTATGTCACTCCGATGGATACATGATTTTCCTTGGCTCTCTTGTGTGCTTATATGATATAGGTACATAAAACGGGTATACGTGTATGGGTATGTATATATATATGGTAAAGTAAATGTATATAAGACATGTATATGCATAAAAGATGAGTAAATGTATATGTATGTGTATGTGGGGAAAAAGGGAAGGGCCACTGTTATATCACCACCTGATTCAGCTGGATTCCATCCTGGACGCGGGATGCCCGGACGCGGGATATGGGATGAGCCGTACGCGGCGTCTGTATATATATATATATATATATATATATATATATATATATATAATGTGTGATACATATGTGATGTAATATGTTGGGTCATCATTGGGGAGGGGGTTGGGGGAGCCGATTGTATTCGGCGTCTGTAAATGTAAATGAAAGATACCGTCTACTGAATTGTACTGTTTTCTGTATACATGAATAAGGGACACCGAGGGGGGGTTGGGAGAGCCGATTGTATTCGGCGTCTGTAAATGTGAGCAAAAGATACCGTTACTGAAATGTACTGTTTTCTGTACACGAGAATAAGTAATATAAAAATGTTGATTCCTATGCCTATGAAAAGAAACGTTTCAAAGATGAAAAGAAAAGCCTACATGACAGCCGACCTAAAGAGGGGCCTTCCTATGTACAGTTTACGTTCTTGCCTCGTTATACGCCCTATGGCTCCGTGATATTATTATTGATCGTACTTCATGTTACTGCTTGCATTGTTTTCCATGCCTTACATACTCGGTACATTATTCGTACTGACGTCCCTTCTTGTGGACGCTGCGTTTCATGCCGCGCAGGTCAGCAGGTATACGGACCAGATTCCTAGTGCCCTATCAGCAGCATTCGACAGCGCTCCAGTTGTTCCGGAGCCTTATTTCATCGGTACTATTTTGTGTATGTATTTTCGGGCGCGGCAGTACTCGGCCCTTTCTCTGTATAAATGTACTATGTCTAGAGGCTCGTAGACAGATATACACAGTCAGCTATGTACAGTTTAATGTATTTTATTCCGAATGGTCCGCGTTCTGGTGTAACGCGATATTAGAAAGTTTACTGCAAATGTTAATGTTTAGAAAAAAAAAATATGGCACTGTTTATACAGGATAGCTAAGGGGTGCTCGGTACAAGTATCGGGTACTCGTCACGGCCCCTGGTCGGGTCGTGACAGAAGTGGTATCAGAGCAGTTCGGTCCTAGGGTTTGTCTACGAGCCGTGTCCAGTAGAGTCTTGTCTATGGGTGTGTAGCGCGCCATACTTATAGACAGGAGGCTACGGGGCATTTAGGAAATGTGACCTTCTTTGTATTCTGAAATCGTGCGATAGAGCTATGTTACCAGGCTTCCATGCTCCTTTTCTAAAACCGATGTTATGGTTTCAGTAATGCCGCCGAAGAGAAAGGCTACGACGGCCGAGAAAGCCAAGGGGGTGGCGGCCCACAGAGTTGAACAGGAGCTAGACGAAGAAGAATCTCACAATGAAGCTCCCCCTCAGACTGTTCCTGCACCCCCTGCACCGGCAGAGCAGGGAAGAGCTCCAGCTCCAGCCCCCGCACCTCCAGTTCCACCGCCAGCAGCTCCGGGCCAGCAGATGGCAGAGGCCATCCAGTTATTGACCCAGCTAGTCGCCGCACAAGCTCAGCGGCAAGATGTGGACACAGGCGACAGGGCGGTAAGCGCAAGGGCCCGAGACTTTATTACCCTGAAGCCGCCAGAGTTCTATGGATCGAAGCCAGAGGAGGACCCGCAGGGTTTTATAGACGAGATGCTGAGGACTCTGAGGATCATACATGCTTCGGATACGGAGTCCGTAGAGTTTGCTTCATACAGGCTGCGGGATGTGGCAGTTCTGTGGTACGGTAACTGGATATCATCGAGGGGAGCAAATGCACCCCCTCCGGTTTGGCAGGAGTTCACTGAGGCTTTCCTACGACATTTCCTACCGCCAGAGGTTCGACGGGCTCGAGCCGATATGTTCTTGAACCTGAGACAGGGAAATATGAGCGTTCGGGAATACAGTCTTCGTTTCAACTCGCTAGCCAGGTATGCCCCCGCCCTGATAGCAGATAGGGGAGACCATGTGCACCGATTTGTAAGCGGGCTAGGGCCACATTTGGTTAAGGAGTGTTTGACGGCCTCACTCCAAGATGGGATGACTATTACCCGCATCCAGGCCCACGCCCAAAATCTGGAGGAGCAGTATCAGACACGGAGAGAGGAGAGCTATCCAGATAGGGGTTCCAGAAAAAGAGGCAGATTTTCTAGGGGTAGGAGCGAGTATAGAGGGGGGCAGGCACAACAACAATCTGGGTATTCGGGCCAACCAGCGGCCAGTGCACCTCCTCGATTAGCGGAATGGGGATTTGACCAACCTACCAATTCAGGAACAGGACAAGGCTCTAAGGCTTCAAGACTCCAGTACAGAGCCGATTCTAGCAGGACGGGGCTTCCCCCACCACGATGTGCTCGGTGTGGCAAGCCACACTCTGGGCAGTGCTACCTAGACACCGGTGGTTGTTTTGCCTGTGGTCGGACTGACCATTTTGTACGTGATTGCCCACTAAAATTTCTCTCACCTTAGCACGCTTAACCTCGAAACTCGTATGAAATCCAGTGCACTAATGCTGATATAATCGCATCCACCTCCCTACATGACCTTCATTACATGATCTGGAGCGGGTTAAAGTCTTACAGATCCCAAGACATTCTCGTACCACAGCTCTCCTTTGATAATTACCATTTTAGCCCTTTCAATCCCCAATATTCACCTTTCACCTGTGTGTACAGTTACCCTTCATCCTGGATTTCCAGATTCCTGATGGTAGGGAACACACCTTCGTCGCCATTACTCACAAATATTCGGGTATCAGCCCGTTTTGGTTTCCACTCACCACTCTTATATAATAATCTACAGCAGAACTCATTGGACGGCTTTCCTTGAATCCCCTAATAGACCTTGCTCCTACTACACTTGAAGGTAACCCATTTTAATCCTTCGGACTGCTATTCGTTTTTCTCGCAATTATTCTTCATGCCATGCCAAGTCCATAACCGTTCTAAAACAACACATCCCACTTGTTGTCTGTTTACGATATTTGCTTACCACGCTTCTTCCTGTTAGGTGTACCTAACTAAATGACCTGAATTTGAAAAACAATTCTGGCAGAGTATCCTTTACAACTCTTACTACCCAGAACCTGCATGCAGTTATTACCAGCAATGCCTCACCAGGCATACATTCATACGACATATTCCAGCCACCCAGGGCCCCCAATTTCAGGTAACAGAACAAATATATCAAAACTTACCTCTATGACTTTCCATATCATCACTCACCTTCTTCCGCCGTATGTAAGGCTTACATAAGGAATCTCATTTCCTATGACTTGGCTCTATCGCACGATCTAAGACAGAAAGAAAGTCAACAATCCCTAGATGCCCTGCAGCCTCCTGCTTATAAGTGTGGCCGGCTTCACACCCATAAACAGGACTCCACTGGACACGACTTTGCAGACAACCCCTAGGACGAACTGCTCTGATACCACTTTGTCACACCCTACTCTTAATCAGGGCATGATGGGCACCCGACCCTTATTTAGGGCCGAGCGAACCCACCGACTCTTATTACACTTATAACCTCTTTGGACTCTTAAAATCGAATAAACATGGAAAGCATATTAAAGGCTTTCAGAAACATTCGTTTCGTCGTTCTCAAATTAAACAAAATCTGTAATCATATGGAATTTGTAACATAATGCATAATGACACATCGGCTTGCAGAGCCGCTTACAAGACTGACAACCCACATACATGACTCTGTCTGCAAAGTCTCTAACATCAATCAGGAATCATAACATATATACTCTGAGTCGGCAACACTCCGGAAGGACATGGAGCTCGCCAATCCCGCTGGAGCATCTCCTAGCAATGTCTTCTACTCATCTGGGTGTACCTGCGTGGCATGAAACGCAGCCCCCGAAGAAAGGGGGTCAGTACGAAATATGTACTGAGCATGTAAGGCATGAAATGTAGTAAAGAGGACCATAACAAAAACGGAGATTTACCAGAAACAAGTATGACTTTTAAAAACATCAATACACTTTCCTTTTTAAATGAAAATCGTGCATATCAACATCATATATCATACATACATATAACGTATCCCGGCCCTCCAGTGAGGGACTCGGTGGATAAAATCATGCATGTCCATATCATATATCATATATGCATAACGTATCCCGGCCCTCTAGTGCAGGACTCGGTGAATGGAGTCATCACATGCCGTCCTGGCCGCCATCCCCGTATCATCATATCATCATATACATATACATATAACGTATCCCGGACCGCAAGTGAGGGACTCGGTGAACAATGCAGTGGAGTACGCACGAGAACGTATCCTGACCCGGGACTCAGTGAAAGATACATTGAGGCATGCACGAGCAGAGTAGTGAGAGACTATATGCACATAAAATAATTTTTAAGAATCGATAGATAAGCACACAAACCGACACTGGAGGATCGTAAACACGTTTCGAGTCAATCCGGTTTAGTGTAAGAAAGTTATGGACATTTTAGTACAGAAACCTTTACGAACGTTTCAAAGCAATCTGAGACCGTCTACTAAAGTTAGGGACATTAAAACTTACAGAATTCTTTTAGGAACAGAAACTATTTATGCTTATTCGTTAATTAATCATACAATGAACTCAACTATACTAAGCATGCTCATGACAAGAAATGAATAAGAACCATAAACAGGCTCAAAATCAAAGAGTAGAGTTACCCCAAGGTGCGTGTCATACCTTACTTAGCTCTAGGACATGCCAAAAGAAAGAAAGGGTAAGCCTTACATACCTTTTCCGCTTCCTAAGCTAATCCGAACTTAAGTCTCGGCTTTTCCAAAATCTACAGCAATGTTAGTAAATACCAAACATTAGCTATAGCTACTTAAGAATCCAATTCTAAACTAACACTTTATCTACAGAAATTTCGGCAGCATTTCCCCTGTAACTACAACCAACCCCGAGAATCCAACTCGGCCAAATTATCAACAACAATCCGAGAATTCAACTCGGCCAAATTATCAACAACAATACCAACAATCATATTTCCAACTTCAACAATTAATTCAAAATGCATTCTAACACTAGCAATCCTTTCTACACAATTCGACGGCATTTCATTTATATTCAATTCAACCACATATAATCAAGCCAACATCAATACATACACATTTAAGCACTAGCCCGAGAGCTTCCAAACAAGACTCAAGAACACTTTAACAATCCGCGCAATGTTCAAAACGGCCCAAACAATATACAACACCTCCCGAATCCTCTCAACTCAACATAACCAACAACAACACATTCTTTCCTTCCAAATTCATGAAATATAACAACCACACGTTAACAATATCATTCATGCAAACATAAGAAATCATCCTAATGGAACATTAACTTCTACAACAATCCCATAACGATTACAACTTCATTTCAAGTCATCAAACCTTTATTTTCATCATGGAATCCACAACTATAACAATCAAAATACTAAATAAAATCAATTCATCATATCTACACACCACCCCCATTCGGCCATCACTTACACACTCATATTTCATGAATTTCATCCATTTCTACACACTACAACATGTACATATCATCCATGACACATGTAAAAGAAGATTAGACCTTACCTTTTGTTACACCTCGAAAAATCCCCCTTATATGTACTGAGAATAGGACAACGAAGGTCATGACGTATACGGTGTTTTGATGAGTTAGGAATAGTGTTTGATAACCCTAAACGAGATTTCAA
Source organism: Lycium barbarum (assembly GCF_019175385.1). Lineage (NCBI taxonomy): Eukaryota > Viridiplantae > Streptophyta > Magnoliopsida > Solanales > Solanaceae > Lycium > Lycium barbarum. The sequence continues at coordinate 55,535,823 of NC_083345.1, read as the reverse complement.
AACCATTCGAGATAAGGAAAGGAAGTTGTTAGGGAAAGCGAGTCGTAAGTCGTATATCGAGTAGGAATAACGAGCAACGAGTTGGTGAGGGCATAATGGTGTCTTAGAGACATGCAATGACGTCCCTTAGATTAGTATTGAAGTAGTAAACAAGTGTTAAGAAGGTTCCATAAGGATCGGAGATCGAACGAGACAACGAGAACGAATACGGAAATTCCCTTTTTGCCCCTAGCCTTCCTCAATATTACCATGAACCACCTTGTGAATTTCCCTTTTTACCCCTAGCCTTTCTCCATATTTCCATAACACTAATATTTATAAGCAACTTGTGCACTAAGACAAACCGGAAAATAGTCTTGCCCTTAACTTACCACGACTATCTTGAGATGTCCAAATGTACAAAATACGGGATATAACAACTATGTAAGCACTTGTCCATATATATAATTAGCTCCAACAAATAAAAAGGTGGTCACATACCCCCACTCATGGCTTGAGTTAATTGGCCAAGCCATGGGTGGGGCCCACTTAAGCCACACGGCCATAGTGGCTTTTGTGGTTCAAGAATTAATTATTTCCAAATTCCAACTTTGCCCTTAATATTCCATACCAATAATACTTATAAGCAACTTGTGAATTGAAATAAAATTGGAAAAAGTAGCCTTGCCCATAACTTATCGCGATTATCTTGAAACACCCGAATGTACAAAATACAGGATATAACAAATATACCAAGAAATAGCGACTCCGGGGTAGTGGAGTGCTCTTGCAAATCTGCTAAGAAAACTCCTAACTGTCTACACCGTCTCCCTGTCTACCTGTGGGTATGATTACAATGTCCATAAAAGAACAAGGACGTAAGTACGAACAATGTACTGAGTATGTAAGGCATGTACAGTAGCATAGTAAAGAAACGAATGAGTCATGCATGATAATTTTTGAATACCACTGTAACTGATTGTCTCTTAAGGCGGAGTCATGCATGATAATTTTTATAATAAAATAATATCATACCATACAAATATATATATATATATATATATATATATATATAAGCTACTCAACTATATAGGTACGGTGTGATCATCAGTAGCCTGCGTCCAGGCCTCCCGCATTCCGAGCATAAGCTGCCCACTACAGTGGTGTTTCTGCCCGTCCGCCTATAGGGTGGCACGGTGTTATACGGCCCGGCCATATAGGCACGAGGTGATCATACATAAAAATAACATAAGGCATGCATGAAAGCCCAAATGAAAACTATGACTCTATCGGAGTGACGTAAGGTCGGTAACCTCCGATTATGTTATGAAATAGTCATGATCATCGTGTCTCACCTTGAAGGAACTAGTAACATGAGATGAGACTAACAACAATGAACCATCATCAAGGGAATCATAAAATAAGATCATAAACCTTATAAAAGCATCAATTTGTAACTTGGAATCTTTTGATTTAACCTCAGCATTATCATAAAACACATCTCATCTCTATCTCATAAAAAACCTTTAACCTTCATCTTTTAGGATGTAAGAAGATCATGGGAATATAGGGAAGAAATCACAATATGGGAGTCATGCCTTTGAAAGAAGGGGACTAGCCTTACATACCTTTACGTCTCCTTAACGACTAAGTGTTCTCCTTCCAAGCTCACAACTCTACATTCAAGAGATTTTATACTCTATTAGATCATTAAAACATGCTTAAGGCTAAGTTAAGGCGACTAAGAGCTAACAAAAATTGAGCAGCATGTCCTTTGTTTCGACAACTTCCTCCATATAATAAGAAAACTCCCAAACATCAATAAGAACACACATAATATCATAATCAATAGATTCTTCAAGTTAAACATTGTTTACTTCTCAAGTTCACTGTCACACCCCGACCTCGCTGGGGTGTGATGGGCACCCGACCCTTACTTAGGGCCGAGCGAACCCTCAGACTCTCGCTGCACATAAAATCACGTCAACTCTTTTTTTTTCTTAAAAACAAATAATAAAGTACATAGCAAAACTTTTCTTTCAGAAATATTCTTTCTCGTGGCTTTCAAGCCGAACAAACTTGTGATCATACAAAATTCATTACGTACACAGACCGACAACCAATACCCACGACACTGTCTGCAAAGTCTCTAATAAGATCCCAAAAGCATAACATACAGAATCTGACTCGGCAGCACTCCGGGAACAAATGGAGCTTGCCATCTGCACTGGAACATCTTCCATCTGTCCTCAACTCAACTGGGAGTACCTGCGCAGCATGAAACGCAGCCCCCGAAGAACAGGGGGTCAGTACGGAAATGTACCGAGTATGTAAAGCAGAAATATAACAATATAAGCAAAACCGAGCCAGAAGTATAGAAATAGAACAGGTAGTATCGAATCCAAGTCCGAAACGGAAATACAGAGTGTGTGGGCAGGACCACGATATATATCATAAGCACGGGGTGTAGCCGTCTGAATCGTGATATGAAACAGAGGTACAAAGCCTAACTGGCAGGATCATCGTGCGGATCGGGGCACAGAGTGCTACTGACATACCCGCAACCGAAGCTAGGGGTGTAGAACTATAGCCGACTGAAGCATAGTCCGGCTCAATCATGCAGAAACAACACCAACAGAATCATTCTCCGAATCCGCTGTCCAGAAATGTAACAGGCAGAACCATGCATGCAGAATCATAAACTTACACAAGCACAGGTAGTATATATTTACCTCAGGTTTCGGCCCTTTAGTGAGGGGCGCAATGGACAGTGCACTGGGGTGTGCACGAATAACCAGGTCGCCACAGGGTCGCCTCTAGTGCACAAGTCATACCCAAGAGGTTCCAGCAGGCAAATACGGCAGTTAGAATGTCAAAATGTTTTACTTTCTTTTGAAAAACATTTTTGTTTCACACATATAAAGGAATCAACGCACAATTTCCGCGGCCATAAGTCCAGCGGTCGCTACCACGCATACCGCGGCCAAGTACCCAGCGGTCACTATCACACGTACCGCGGCCAAGGGTCCAGCGGTTATAATCACACATACCGCGACCAAGAGTCCAGCGGTCACAATCACACATTTGACATACCGCGGTCAAGGGTCCAGCGGTCTATGTCAGGCACAATCACAAGTGCGGCAGACGCGGTCAAGGGTCCAGCAGTCAATGCCACACGTCCGGCATGACGCGGTCAAGGGTCCAGCTGTCAATGTCGGACACGCCGCGGTCGAGGGTCCAGCGGCCAATATTACATATGCGCATATTCACATAACCGGCCCGGGACTCGGTAAAACAGAAAACAACCATACAGAATGCCAAATTATCACTTTCCCAACATAATCACACACGCCAGGATCATACATCACACAAGATTCAGGTATACCAAAATCGTATATCAGTAAGTACGGGAGGTAAGTAGTTTATCCAAAATATCAGGGTAATATTTTCAAAACGTTTTAGATGTCAAAAAAATATTTTATAAAGCTCATAAAGGTGGTCATAGCACCTATCGTATAGTAAACAACATAATAACCAGGAGCTACCTGCGAGCTCCGGACACGAGTACATTGGCTAAAGCCATACAGAATTTATATCAGGGTTTCTGTCCCCGTAATTGTTTCCATGAACATTAAATCAATTCAGGTTCGTTAAAATAACTCCCGTTTAGTAGTCGGAACAATAGCCATAAGTTTCCTCGACTTATCGTATGGGAATAAGACAGACAGAACAATAAGAGAGGCATCGGGGAATAGCGGGCCCACCTCGGGCCAAGTCGAGGCGGCGGACAAGAATCACGCCCATTAGACTCTACGGAGTCATCCAGGAAGGTTTCATAGTGATCGGGTTACATTTGTACAAGTTATGGAGGTTTAACCACTTTTCTAGCAAAATGCGCCTTTTGAAATTCAATTGAATTGAATGAATAGTATCAAAAATCAATCTCGAGTTTCTATGAGCAGAATCGCCCCCGAGGCTCCGATCTTGACCTAGTACATCTAGGACATGCCAAAGAACAAAGGGGAAGACTTTACATACCTCGATTGCGCCTTACGCTCGCTTGGCTTCAATTCCAATTTCGTCCAGAATCTACAAATGGTCATGTTTACCAATTGTCAATTTCAAGCTTTTCGAGAATCTAAGCTTAATCACATAATTGCCTACCGAAATTTCGGCAGCATTTCCCCTATATATATGACATCCCCGAGACTTAGCTCGGCTTAATATATCAACACAGCAACCCAACAACAACATCACTAACAACAACAAGCATTACAAAACACATAGTATGGCATAACTAGCCTTGTTTTCCACATGGTCCAACAACTTCCACTTCAACTTCACAAACCCAAACTAGTATCAACATTTTCATATTCATCATTAATCAAGACCATTACAATGTGATTTGGAAGTATTTCATATCATTTCTATACAATATTCACATGATATACAAAATATACAAATTTTCCACCAAACCATAATCCATCCAAAACTTCAAATCTTCAACATACATATTCATAACATATTTCCACCTTCCAATTTCATCAACCATAATCATAATTCACATCTTAACAACTTCATTTTCATAATATCATAAAATCATATTAAAATGACATAATCTTCTACAATCAATTTCAATGCCAACGGACGAATTTATATCGCTATTTTCCCGTTCTATTCCGTTGAAACTTTAAATAAACTTGTTGGCAATGAAAAAGAGCCTTAATCATACCTTAAGTGCACAGCTACCACGTCCACCCTCTTATTTTTAGTTGATTTTTAGCTCAAATCGAAGGCAACGCGACGTAGAACACTTTTCTCTTCATGGGCTTCGGGATTCGGGGCTCAGATTTTGATCAAACTTTATTTATCTCTCTAAGTCTTTCCTCCCTCTCTCTCTATAGAATTTTCTGGATCTTTTCTGATCTGAAAATGTGGAGGAGGAGGCTGAAACCTCCCTTAAATAACAAGGAAATGGGCCTGACCCGGATTGGAATCGGGTTGGGCCCATTTCACTGCCCAGCTTGACCTTTCCGCCGTGAAATGTTCATATCTCCTTATCCCGATGTCACCTATAGGCCCACGACCTACCGTTGGAAAGCTATTTCAATTATCTACAACTTTGAATTCTGGGTGTTTTCCCAAATTCCAGACTTATAATGCCGTGTTTGCCCCTCCAAGTCAGGTCATCCGAAAACGTTTTCTTAAAAAATTCGTTTGGAGGGCTTCCACTTTGATTTGGCCCCAAGGCCCTTCACAAGCTGTGTTTTACTTTACACATGCGATTCATATAACTTGTCATGTGTCCCAAAAAAAATATTGATGTGTGGGCCCCACCTCAGTTAATAATATGACGTTCAAAAATACGGGATATAACATTCACCTTCAAAATCATCCATAACCATAACTATAGTACAACATCATATTTATTCTTCACATAACACTTCCTCAACATCATTAGCATTATTTATAACAAGATTATACTCATCACATATCAAGAACTATGATTCATGTCAAGTTCTATTCAAGAATACCACTATTTCCCCATTTAAGCTTTATAGTCTATTTTCTTTCTTAATCCAAGTCATTCAACCCCCCAATACTCTTAATAACATGTAAAGAACATGAAACGCACCTTTGAATATGTAGGAATGGGTTTGGATGAAAATACTTCACTTGAAGAAAACCCCAACTTCAATACTAAATGAATTATTGGCTTCTACCAACCCTAGTGGGCCTCTTTTGCATTTAATCCCCTTGATTCTTGGTACTTAATCCTTGTTTTCTCTTGGGTTTAAGTTAGTATAGTGGAGGCAATATTCTAGAGCTTCCAAGACTTGTGGAGACAGTGAGATCTGAAAAAATAAGAGCATGGTTCGTCTATTTATAACTGAAACTGGAAAGTTCTTGTATAGCGGTTCGACGAGCGGGTCGATGACCTGTCGACGGTCCGTCGACTTGCTCCGTTGACTTACACCTACAGATCTCTGATTGCAGAAGCATGTTGATGATGCACAACGATGGTCCGTCGATATGTTGATGGTCCGTTGACAGTGACTGTTGTCTACAGAATTTCCTGATTCAGTTGAGATTTCGTCAATTCGATCCGTTCAACTTCTAACTCCATAATTTACCCAGAATACCGATTGAGACATTTGTACACAGAGCACAACACTTTATGTTCCCAAACTAGGGCACGGGTCTCCATTCTCAAGACATACTCAACTAGGAAATCATTAGTTCTACTATAACGGAGACTAGGGGCATAACAATGCACTAGTATACAACACTTCCTCATCATCATTATTACCACCCATAACAATATTGTACTTCATAACATGCCAAAATTATAACTCAAGTCAATTTATAGCTCATAATACCCTCATATTCATACTTGAACTCTCTTTTCATATTTCTTCCTTTAACCAAATAGTACAACAATCAAACAACCTTAACTATATCAAGAGATGTAAAAACTTAGCTTAATCACACAAGATCAAGCCTTGGATCAACCTACTCTACTAAAGTGAAGTCTCCAATATCAACACCAAAGGAAAACTTGAGCTTCAGAAACCCTAGTAAGCTTTTTAGCACTTGAATCTCTTGATTCTCTTGGATTTAGCATGGATTAATTTTTATACTAGGGGAGAAGGTTTTGGAGAGCTTTAGGATCAAATTTGGGGAAATAATGAACCCAAATGAGGTAACACGATTGGGTTCCCCACTCTACCACTGAGCCTGGATGGAAACTAGCTGAGTCAATAGCTGAATAGCTTCGGTCATCTGCTGACCCGAAGCACCCGGTGGAGGAACTGGAGGCACTGGAGCTGGAGCTGAATGTTACACCTTCTGTTTGTTGCAAGGAGATTTTGGCTTATTGGCGGTGTGTACCTTCGGTTCGGTAATCCGCACCAGAGTTTTGGACATGAGATATTTTACCTTGTATGTGTACAGGAGTATAAGTATGCATTCTTGACATTACGAGGGAATCAGAAGTGAAACGAATCAAATCGGAGCAAAACGGAGCAGTTCAGAAAAACTACTAAAACTAGTCAGCGTCGACGGCCCAAAGTAAGACCGTCGACATATCGACGAGTCGTCGTCTGGCACCGTCGATAGGGTTCTACAATTAGACATCTCAGGCGGCAGTTCGACAGGGCATGTCGACGGACAGCCGACACATCGACGACCGTCGACCCTGCTCGTCGACCCGCGGATCTGGAACTTTCTAGCCCTGATTATAAATATAAGACCCCACATTTTTATTACACTATTCTCCCAAAAACATATCTTACATCTCTCTAGAACTCTCCAAAACCCTCCCTCCAATTCTACAACAAATCTATACTAAGAAACCAAGATCAAAAGCAAAGATTAAGATATTCATGTACTAGGGAACCTATTAGGGTTTGTGAAGAGTAAGAATTTCCTTGTTATTCAAGTAGGGGATTTCATTCTAATGGAGTATATTGACTCAAGGCTTATTCTTAAGTGATTAAGGTGATTTTTATGTTTATTTCATGTTATTAAAAGTATTGAGGGGTTGAAAGACTTGGATTATGGAAGGGAGGAGAATATGGAGGGAAAATATGAAAATAATGATATTCTTGTATCATGACTTGACTTGAATCATAGTTCTTGAGATGTAATGAGCATAATCTTGCCATGAATAGTATTCAAGGTATTGTAGAGGCATTGTGTGAAGATGGATATGGTATGGTGCTATAGTTAGGGGTGTAAAGGAGTTTGATAGGGAATGTTAAGCATTTAATAATGTCTAGCTTGATGAAGTTGTTGATTAAGATATTATGGGAGTTGTTTATTTTGTGGGGGAAAGTCATCGAAATAAAGGAGATGTTTCTCAATTTTCGTTAGCTCTAGCTTAAGCTTAAGTATGTTTTCGATCATCTAATTTTAGTACGAACTCTCTTGAATGTAGAAACGTGAATATTGGAGGGAAGCATTCAAGTGAAAAAGTTAGCGAAACGTAAAGGTATATAAGGCTAGTCCCTTCTTTTCTAAGGCATGATTCTTATGACATGACTATCCTTATTCTCCATGACCTTCTTACATTCTGGAAAATACAAGTCAAAGTTTATAAAGATTCTAAAGCTTATGCTATGTTATGAATATGATATTGCCACGAAGTCAATGATCCTTATACGGTTTCTTTGATGTTATTCATTATTGCTAGACCTACCTTATGATGCTAATTCCTCCAAGGTGAGGTATGATGATTATGAATACTCCATAATGGAATTGGGGGTTCTCGACCTTACGTCACCCTGATATAGTTATAGATTATCTTTGAGTTCTAATGCATGCTTTATGAGAAGTATATGATGATGAGCTTACACCGTGCCTAGATGGCCGAGCATGACACCGCAAAGGCAGGCAGCTTGAGATTACACCACACCTAGGTGGCCGGGTATGACACCGCGAAGGCGAGTTGCTTATGATTACACCGTGCCTAGAGGGCTGGACATGACACCACTAGTGGGGGGCGTGTGATGGTTACCCGGACACGGGTTAACACTGATGGTATATGTGATATGTATGACATGTGTTTTCTTTTAGGGTAAACAGGTTATATCTTCATCTCATGTTTCATGATTTCCTTATTATAATAGTATTATTCATGCCTTGCATACTCAGTACTTTATTCGCACTGACGTCCTTCCTTTTTGGATGTTGTGTTTATGCCCACAGGTAGACAGGGAGACAGTGCGGATCCGTAGGAGTTTACCAGCAGATTCACAGGAGCACTCCATTATTTCGGAGGTGCTACTTATGATCATATTCTTTTGTGTACATTTCAAGCAAGATGGGGTCCTGCCCCGTCCTTATATCTAGTACTCTAGTAGAGGTTCGTAGGTACGTACGTGTGGGTTGTTGGTGTCCCACGATGATCACATTGTACTTTCGTATATCGTTTTTGTAGCCGTGAGGGCTTATGTATATAGATATGGGTTGCTTTAGAGATTATATATGTTCAGGTTGAGTATGATCATTAGCCTAACGAAAGGTGCTCGGTAGTCAGCTCCGGGTACCCGTCATGGCCTCTATTCGGGTCGTGACAAAAGTGGTATCAGATCAGTTCTGTCCTAGGGTGTGTCTACGAGCCGTGTCCAGTAGAGTCTCGTTTATGGGTGTGAAGCGTGCCATACTTATAAACAAGAAGCTGCGGGGCATTTAGGAAAAATGACCATTCTTCTTTTTACTAGAACGTGCTATAGAGCCATGTTATAAGATTTTCTCCACCCTAATGATGTGTTATGATTTCAGCGATGCCGGTAAAGAGGAAAGCCACAGCCGCCCAGAAGGGCAAGGCTACGACAGAAAGGCGGATAGAAAGGGAGTCGCCAACTAATGTAGAAGAACGTGAATCTCATAATGAGGCTCCATCTGATACCTCTCACACTATGCCTATTCTAGAAGAATAAGAGGGGCTTCAGCTCCGGCTCCTATTCCTCGAGTCCCTCCACCGGGTGCTTCGGGTCAACAAATGACCGAAGCTATTCAGTTATTGACACAGTTAGTTGCCGCCCAGGCACAATGGCAGAGTACGGGTTCAGGTGACAAGGCGACTAGTACTCGAGCCCAAGATTTTATGAGCTTAAATCCCCCAGAATTTTTCAGGTCAAAGTCGGATGAAGACCCGCAAGGTTTTCTTGACGAGATGCTGAGAACGTTGACAATCATCCATGCTTCCGATACAGAATCTGTGGAGTTGGCATCATATAGACTCCGGGATGTGGCAGTTCTTTGGTATAATAACTGGATATCTTCAAGAAAGGAAAATGCATCTCCCCCAGTTTGGCAAGAATTTGTAGATGCTTTCATCCGTCACTATTTGCCACATGAGGTTCGAAGGGCCCGAGCTGACAAGTTTCTAAATTTAAAGCAAGAGAATATGAGTGCCCGGGAGTATAGCCTTCACTTTAATTCATTGGCTAGATATGCTCCAACTATAGTGGCTGACATGGGAAATAGAGTACACAGATTTGTGAGTGGCTTAGGGCCACATTTGTTCAAAGATTGCTTGACAGCTTCATTGTAGGGGAGGATGGACATTTCCTGTATTCAGGCCCATGCCCAGAACTTAGAAGAGCAGCAACATCCGCAAAAGGGTGAGCGCGATATTGATAGAGGGCAGAGTAAGAGGGCCAGATCTGCTAGTAGTGAGTATAGAGGGGGTCAGCAATGGTATTCCAGGTACTCGGGCCAGTCCGTGACTAGTGCACCTCCTCGGTTTGAGGTAGGAGATTTGACCGCCCCATTCATTCAAGACAAGGTCAAAGCTTGAGAGCTTCGGGTTCCCAGTTTAGAGGTGATTATAGTCAGAGGAGACCACCGGTCCCGCGATATAGTCAGTGCAGAAAGTTACATTCGGGCCCGTGTCGCCAAGGTTTAGATGTTTGTTATGTTTGTGGCAGACTAGGCACTCGATGCGTGATTGTCCCTCGATGTACGGTAGAGGTGGGGTTCAGCCCACAGGATCAGCAGCTGGTTCTTCCTCATCTGTACGCTCGATAGGGCAGATCCCCCAAATTCCAGCACGCCATAGTAGGGGCAGAGGGGGAGCGTCCAGTTCAGGTGGCACTCAGCCCTGTATTTATGCTCTAGCCGGACGTCAGGATCTTGAGTCTTCCCGAGATGTGGTTACAGGTATATTGACTATATTCTCTCATGATGTTTATGCGTTGATTGATCCGGGTTCCACGTTGTCTTATATCACTCCGTATATTGCTGATCGTATTGGGGTGAAACCCGAGCCAATTAAACCTTTTGAGGTATCTACTCTGGTTGGTGATCCCGTAATAGCTAGACAAGTATACGAGAATTGTGTAACTGTGGTATGTTATCGTCAGACTAGAGTTGATTTAGTTGAGCTGGAAATGCTAGATTTTGATGTGATTATGGGTATGGATTGGTTGGCCTCTTGTTATGCTAATGTCGATTGCAGAATGAAAGTGGTTCGATTCCAATTTCCGGGAGAACCCGTACTAGAATGGAAGGGCAATACAGCGTCTCCAAGAGGCATGTTTATTTCCTACCTTAAGGCAAGGAAGATGATAGCTAAAGGCTATATATATCACCTAGTTCGAGTTCATGACACCGAAGCAAAGCCGCCGACTTTTCAATCCGTCCGGGTAGTAAATGAATTCCCGGATGTATTTCCAAATGAACTTCCAGGCCTTTCTCCGGAAAGAGAGATTGACTTTGCTATTGATGTATTGCCGGACACCAATCCTATATCTATTCCTCCTTACCGAATGGCTCCTGCAGAGTTGAAGGAGCAATTGAAAGATTTGCTTGAGAAGGGATTCATTAGGCCCAGTTCATCACCGTGGGAAGCACCTATTCTATTTGTGAGGAAGAAAGATGGTTCCCTACAGATGTGTATTGATTATAAGCAGTTGAACAAGGTATCGATAAAGAATAAATATCCGCTTCCAAGAATCGATGATTTGTTTGACCAATTTCAGGGTGCCAAATGGTTTTCCAAAATTGATCTAAGATCGGGGTATCACCAAGTGAGAGTTAGAGAAGAAGATATTCCCAAAACAGCTTTCAGAATGAGATATGGCTACTATGAATTTTGGGTGATGTCATTTATGTTGACTAATGCTCCGGCGGTGTTTATGAATCTGATGAATAATGTATTTAGGCCCTTTCTAGACCTATTTGTGATCGTGTTTATAGATGACATCTTAGTATATTGTCGATCAGAAGCAGAGCATGCAGATCACTTGCGTACTGTTCCTGAGATTCTTCGAGCTCGGGAATTGTATGCTAAATTTTCGAAATGTGAGTTTTGCCTGACTTCTGTAGCTTTTCTGGGCCATATCATTTCAGTTGATGGTATTCGGGTCGATACTCAGAAAATTGAGGCTGTGAAGACTTGTCCAAGGCCTACAACGCTAGTAAAAGTCGGTAGCTTATTGGGATTAGCAGGCTATTATAGGAGGTTTGTGGAAGGATTTTCTTCCATTTCGGCACCATTAGCGAAGCTAACACAGAAATCGGCGAGATTCCAGTGGACCAATGCTTATGAACGCAGTTTCCAAGAATTGAAAGATACATTAACTTCAGCCCCAGTCCTGACACTCCCAGAAGGACCCGATGGTTATGTTGTGTATTGTGACGCCTCTGGTGTTGGGTTAGGCTGCGTGTTGATGCAGTACGGTAAAGTCATTGCCTATGCTTCCCGATAGTTGCGGAAACATGAAAAGACCTATTCGACCCATGATCTTGAATTGGTCGCAGTTATTCATGCACTGAAAATGTGGAGACATTACTTATACGGCTTACATGTTGATATTTATACAGATCACAAGAGTCTCCAATATATTTTCAAACAGAAGGAGTTGAATCTTCGTGTTAGGCCCCGTGTTTTCGTACAATTGGAAATCGAGAAATAATTATGACTCGGGTGTTAGAAGGACATAAATTTAATTTTTGTGAATATGACTATGTTAGTTGTGAAATCTTCAATGCTAAGACCTCGGGGAAGGCCGAGGATAAATTTGGAATTTCGGAAATTAGTTTCGGGAATTACAAATCGGGACTTTTCAAGAAGTGGGCCAAAGAAATAAAAATTTCAAATGAAGCCCAAAGGAAAGAGAGGGGCCGGCCAAGCCCATTTTTAAAAGGGTCATGTGCTATGCACATGACCCCAAAAGGATATATATCACTATGAAGTCTTAGCAATTTAGATCAAATCAAAAAAAATCAAGAACACCAAGAACCAAAGGGGTTCGGCCGAGAGCAATAGGGAAGAGGAAAAAAAAAATTCCAAGCTTCCTTGTGATCTAAAAAATCTTGTTCTTCTCATATTTGTGAAGTACTCAAGGCCCTCTTCAACGGGGTATAATTAGTTTGGCACGAGATCGACGTTTGCGACAAGTCGGGGTTTCAAGGAAAGGTATGAATTTTGTCCCTTTTATGTTATAGAATTGATATGAATATGCTAAGGATTGTAAATAGATAGAAATCCCGTGACTTGGATGTTGGGGAAACAAATGTGGGTGTGTGTGGAGTGTGTATTGGCCGTGACTTATGGAAGAAAGAAATGGTTTGAATTGATCTTGTTTAAGTTGGCATAATGTGTTGTTGTGATCCTTATATCGTAAATGATTAATTGTTGAATTAAATTGGCGGTGGAAAACGAATTCGGATATTATCGGAAAGCGTATAACTTCGGTATCGCCATGTATATCAATGTATATTTTGGGTGCTAGAGACTTTAGATATGACTTTGCAATGATATTGATGAATTCGGAATGAAACGACGTTAGTTAGAGTGTTCGTCGTGAATTTTAATGTTTTGAAGAATTATGGAAACTAATGGATTTTTGGTGCAATTTTGTGTATGTCTTAGATTGAATTTGGAATGTGTTTGACTAGTGTTGGATGGGTAAATGAATGCACTTATGTGAATATAGAATTGGGATTTTGAAAGTTTGAATGGAAGTTGCCTACTTAAGAAATTATGTAGAACTTTGAAGCTAGGGTGACTTGATTGTTGTTTATATGGTTTGGTTGATGTGTGGGCTGTTGTCGTTGGTTAATTTGAGCCGAGCTACGCCTCGGGGATGTTAGATTTATAGGGGAAATGCTGCCGAAATTTCGGTAGGCAAATATGGAATTAAAGGCAATTTTAAGCCTAAGAATCTCAATTGGTAACTTTGACCATTTGCAGATTTTTGACGAAACGGGACTGGACTTTTGGAAGAGCATACGACGTCTGTGAGGTATGTAAAGCTTCCCACTCCTTTATTTGGCATATCTTAGTATGTTAGGCGAATATGAGACCTTCCGGAGCATTTCTGCTCCTCGAAACCCGACCCACAGAAAAGTTACTATTTATTCAATTCAATTGAAGCCTAAAGGCTCCATTTTGGCTAGAATGCCACTATTCGTCCGAGACCTATCGAAATGTGGTCGGGTAACCTAGAAATGATTATGCATGACCCTTGGCATATAACTGCTCGTAAAAATATGTTCGCCACCTCCCTTCGACTCGAGGTGGGTCCGCTACCCCAAAATGCCCGATTTGCCTTTCGGGCCATCTTTGAGAATAAAGTTGTAAGTACCACCTCTGATCCTTGGAACATCCTCCTACGGGGTATGTTTGGACTATTCGATGCGCTAATCTATGTTTTGAACTATATGGACCATTTTGGAAACGTTTTGCAAAATGAAACTATATGTCGGCTAAGTATTCGACTATTTTGTATTCTAATATGACTTATGAGTTCACTTCGCTTTGAAAGACTATTTTGAAATACGATTTGCATTTGTTTGCTCACGACTCCGCTCGTGCCTTATTATGACTTCGTTCACCGGTTCCCGGGCCGGTTATGATTCGTGCGCCTTACAATAATTCGGTCGTATGCTGTGTTACGGTTCCCGAGGCTTCGCCATAGGGCCGGGTTCCGTTTGGAGTTGTGCTGTGATATGGCTCGTGATGCGATACACTCACCTATGATTATGTTTGTGTTCGGGGATGTACGGAGATTTGAAACCTTCTGGTGTTATGCTGTGTGTGGCGCCAGCGTCGGAGTGGCGACCACGTTCCTAAGCGTTTGCATGATTCATTGCATTATGTATACATATTATGATTTCGATATAGATTTTGATCTACCCATTTGTACTCCACTTTGACATTTGATTTGCTTTCGGTTTTGATCCATATTTCTGTACTCCGTGCTTTACATACTCAGTACATATTTCGTACTGACCCCCTTTCTTCGGGGGCTGCGTTTTATGCCCGCAGGTGCAGACATCGGTGATCCTCCGCAGTAGGCTTCACTTCTTGCTTTTCGGAGTACTCTTATTTGGTCCGGAGTCCACTCTTGGTACAGACTCCTCTACTCTGTATATACTTTGTATATTTGACAGTTGGGTACGGCGGGGCCCTGTCTCGCCATATGTTATGTTTTGAATTCGTAGAGGCCTGTAGTCATCTTTGTGGGGCGAGGGTCCTATGTGTATGTTGTCTGATTTTGCTTTCGGGTCTTAAAGCGGTCTGTTTGATATGATGGCCCCAAATGGCCCTTCTGTATATATTTGTATTTTGACCGGCGATGCCTATTCCGCCGCTTTGTTTGAGTTTGATTTGATATGACCGCTTAAGACATGTTTTCGAGATAAATTATGTTTGATATAACTTTTTGAAAAATTCTGAAATAAGTTTGGATTCGGAAATGAATATGCGATTTGGTCTGGGTACCCAGGTAGGGTGCCAGTCGCGGCCCACGGGGCTGGGTCGTGACACTTCGGCAGAGACGGTGGTTAGAATTATTAAGATTACGATGTGAGTATTTTATACCACCCCGGAAAGGCGAATATAGTAGCTGATGTACTTAGCCGCAAATCAATGAGAAGTCTGTGTGAGGTTCCTTCGGAGAAGAAATAATTAATCTGTGAGCTCCACCAGCTAACTAGCCTCGGAGTTCCTCTAATTGATTCAGGCGATGCAAATTTGGCATTCATAACCCAGCTGTTTCGTCCTTAGATATGGAGGTGAGAGAGCGCCAATATGAAGACCCTCAGTTGAGTCACTATAGAGATACATTTCCTGAGAAAGAGAAGTCGCCATTTGAAGTTTCTGTAGATGGAGTTCTTAGATACCGAAGCAGGCTATGTGTTCCAAATGTTGCAGGGTTACATCGTCGTATTCTAGAAGAAGCTCATTATTCTCGGAACTCCATTAACCCAGGAGTGAAAAGGATGTATCACGACCTCAAATTAATGTATTGGTGAGATGAAATGAAGAAGGACATAGCAAAATTTGTAGCTCATTGTCCAAATTGCCAACAAGCGAAAATTGAGCATCAAAAGCCAGAAGGATTGTTACAAGCCATGGAAATTCCAGCCTGGAAATGGGAAGCGATCAACATGGATTTCAATGTAGGTTTTCCTCGCTCCCGACGCAAGTATGACTCCATATGGGTGATAGTGGACAGACTCATGAAATCGGCCCATTTTCTTCCAGTCAGAGCCACATATTCGGCAGAAGATTATGCAAGGTTGTATCTTAAAGAGATAGTGCGGCTTCATGGTGTTCCAGTGTCTATAGTGCAGCTTCATGGTGTTCCAGTGTCTATTATCACAGATAGAGGAGCGCAATTTACTGCTAAATTCTGGAAGTCCTTTCAAGAAGGTTTGGGAACTCAAGTGAGGTTCAGCACAGCATTTCATCCACAAACTGATGGACAGGCTGAACGCACCATTCAGACCTTGGAATATATGTTACGGGCATGTGTGTTAGATTTCGGTGGTAGTTGGGATGACCACTTACCTCTTATTGAGTTCGCATATAACAACAGTTATCATTCTAGTATTCAGATGGCCCCGTATGAAGCTCTATATGGAAGAAAGTGTAGATCCCCAATTCGATAGTTTGAAGTATGAGAGATACAACTAATAGGTCCGGAGTTGATTCAACAAGCGTTGGAAAAGATTAACGTTATCTGAGATCGATTATTGATAGCCCAAAGTCGCCAGAAATCTTATGCGAACAACCGTCAGCGAGACTTGGAATTTCAAGTTAATGATTGGGTATTTCTAAAAGTGTTACTGATGAAAGGTGTGATGAGATTTGGCAAGAAGGGCAAACTTAGTCCTCGGTATATTGGGCCTTATAAAACCGTACATAAGGTGGGCCAAGTAGCTTATGAACTAGATTTACCTCCAGAGCTTGAATCAGTCCACCCAGTCTTTCATGTGTCAATGCTCCGCAAATGTGTTAGAGATCCAGCTAGAATCATGCCAGTTAATGATATTCAAGTTACAGAAAAGTTGGCTTATGAAGAGGTGGCTATAGTCATATTTGATCGACAAGTACGGAAGCTTAGAAATAAAGAGGTAGCCTCGGTTAAGGCCTTGTGGAGAAACAATAACTGAGAGAAAATGACTTCGGAAGCACAAGAAAAGATGAAATCCAAATATCTGCAACTGTTTCCACCCCGGAAGAAGTTCAAGATGAGACACCATTATCGTAAGGTATGTAATGCTTCCTTTAATGCTTGTGGTCGTGTGTGGCCCTATTTTCTTACCATAGTGTTCTAGCCCTGTGAGGCGTTGTTATTGTGGGTTGCTGTGATAGGATGGTAGTGCCATATTACAGGGGAAACTCTGGCGAAAATTTTGTAGAACCCCCGAGAATTAAACACTCAGGGACGAATGTTTTTAAAGGGGGGAGAATGTTACACCTTCCGTTTGTTGTAAGGAGATTTTGGCTAATTGGCGGTGTGTACCTTCGGTTCGGTAATCCGCACCAGAGTTTTGGACATGAGATATTTTACCTTGTATGTGTACAGGAGTATAATTATGCATTCTTGAGATTACGAGGGAATCAGAAGTGAAACGAATCGAATCGGAGCAAAACGGAGCAGTTCAGAAAAACTGCTAAAACCAGTCAGCGCCGACGGCCCAAAGGACGGTTGTCGACACGTCGACGAGCCGTCGTCTGGCATCGTCGACAGGGTTCTGCAATCAGACATCTCAGGCGGCAGTTCGACGGGGCATGTCGTCGGACAGCCGACACGTCGACGACCGTCGACCCTGCTCGTCGACCCGCGGATTTGAAACTTTCCAACCCTGATTATAAATATAAGATCCCACGTTTTTATTCCATTATTCTCCCAAAAATAGATCCTACATCTCTCTAGAACTCTCCAAAACCCTCCCTCCATTTCTACAACAAATCTATACTAAGAAACCAAGATCAAAAGCAAAGATTAAGAGATTCATGTACTAAGGAACCTATTAGGGTTTGTGAAGAGTAAGAATTTCCTTGGTATTCAAGTAGGGGATTTTATTCTAATAGAGTAGATTGACTCAAGGCTTATTCTTAAGTGATTAAGGTGAATTTTATGTTTATTTCATCTTATTAAAAGTATTGAGGGGTTGAAAGACTTGGATTATGGAAGGGAGGAGAATATGGAGTGCAAATATGAAAATAATGATATTCTTGAATCATGACTTGACTTGAATCATAGTTCTTGAGAAGTAATGAGCATAATCTTGCTATGAATAGTATTAAAGGTATTGTAGAGGCATTGTGTGAAGATAGATACGGTATGGTGCTATAGTTAGGGGTGTAAAGGAGTTTGATAGGGAATGTTGAGCATTTAATAATGTTTAGCTAGATGAAGTTGTTGATTAAGATATTGTGGGAGTTGTTTATTATGTGGGGGAAAGTCATCGAAATAAAGGAGATGTTGCTCAATTTTCGTTAGCTCTAGCTTAAGCTTAAGTATGTTTTCGATCATCCAATTTTAGTACGAACTCTCTTGAATGTAGAAACATGAATATTTGAGGGAAGCGTTTAAGTGATAAAGTTAGCGAAATTTAAAGGTATGTAAGGCTAGTCCCTTCTTTTCTAAGGCATGATTCTTATGACATGACTATCCGTATTCTCCATGACCTTCTTACAATCCGGAAAATACAAGTCAAGTTTATAAAGATTCTAAGGCTTATGCTATGTTACGAATATGATATTGCAACGAAGTTAATGATCCTTATACGGTTTCGTTGATGTTATTCATTATTGCTAGACCCACCTTATGATGCTAGTTCCTTCAAGGTGAGGTATGATGATTATGATTACTCCATAATGGAATTGGGGGTTCTCAACCTTACGTCACCCCGATATAGTTAAAGATTATCTTTGAGTTCTAATGTGTGCTTTATGAGAAGTATATGACGATGAGATTACACCGCGCCTAGATGGCCGAGCATGACACCGCGAAGGCGGGCGGCTTGAGATCACACCGCGCCTAGGTTGCCGGGCATGACACTGCGAAGGCGGGCTGCTTATGATTACACCGTGCCTAGAGGGCCGAACATGACACCACTAGTGGGCGGCATGCGATGGTTACCCGGACACGGGTTGACACTGATGGTATATGTGATATGTATGACATGTGTTTTCTTTAAAGGGTAAACAGGTTATATCTTCATCTCATGTTTCATGATTTCCTTATTAAGCTAGTATTATTCATGCCTTGCATACTCAGTACTTTATTCGTACTGACGTCCTTCCTTTTTAGACGTTGTGTTCATGCCCACAGGTAGACAGGGAGACGGTGCGGATCCATAGGAGCTTACCTGCTGATTCACAAGAGCACTCCATTATTCCGGAGGTGCTACTTATGATCATATACTTTTGTGTATATATTTCGGGTACTGTTACACCTCGGAAATTTCTCCGTGAACGTACAGCGAGTAGACCAACGAAGTGTATGAGTGTGTGATGTTTTACTAAGTAGGGAATGACTATATATGAATTTTGGAAATGAGAAAGTTACAGATTTTCACTTCGACCCCGTTGGTCGTAAAATTGAATACGACCCGTAAAGTTGTTTACGGACCGTAAACTGCCATTGTCCTTCAACATTCCAAAAACTTCAACTTTCTGCCAAATGACGAAATGGTTAAATACGACTCAGAATACGGACCATAAATCGAAATACGGCCCGTAAACTGTGACCGTAAACCACCATGACTCCAGCAAACCTTTCTGTTTCTGATATGCTTAAATACGGTCGTGAAGGACGAACCGTAAACCAGAATACGGCCCGTAAACTGGGTTTACGGCCACTGTGCACCCGACTACTGTTCATTAAAAATCAGGTTTTGAGTTATTAAAAGGGACCCTAAGCTCATTTGTTCATTTCTCATCTACACGACTCAAGAAGTCTCTAGAACAGTCTAAACACTTCATTCATAAGAATTAAAGAGGACCAAAGGGAAATCAAGGTCAATAACATCAAATCCATGAAATCAAGTGTAAGAATCACATCAAAGTTCATCTACACCAAGAAATTGCAAAGGAAGTGAAATAGGGTTTTTGGTATAGAAGAGTATTTCTACTCAAGGCTCGTTCCTACAACATCGAAGGTAAGTTGATGACCTTCTCATGATGATTGAAGTATTAAAATGTAGAAACACTTGGATATGGAAGAGTGTAGTAAATGGGTCATAAAATGTGAATAGTGCCATAATTGAATGATAGTTGGATTGAATTATGAATGTTGATGTGTTGTGAGTATAAAGATGTTAAAAATGACGTGTAGACCATTAAATAGGTGTGATATATAAGAAAATGTGATGATGAGCAAGAACCCATAAATGTAGAGAAATTGGAGAAAAATGGTGGGATGTGGTAGATGTAGATAAATGAAGATTGTTGATACGATATTGTGAGTGTTGTTATGAATGTTTGGTAGTTGATATAGAATATGGAAAAGTAGTAAAACCAAAGGAAGTGCCACCCAATTTTCCCTAGAAATAGTAACGCGTTCTTATAGTCGATTAACTAACGTAAATGTGAATTCTCTTTTGAAGGTAGAAATGCGATATCGAAGGAGAACAAGAGAACGATAACTTAGTTAAACGTCAAAGGTATGTGAGGCTAGTCCCTTCTTTCTAATGGCATGAATCTCATAGCATAATTTTCCTCCTCTTCATGAGTCCCTATATTCCGGAAAGCTAAAAAGCCTATATCCATGAATGGTAATATAAGATAAGAGATATGATACGATGATCTTAAAATGGCATGATTTTATTTATTGCTCACACTCACCTTATATGTTAGTTCCTTCAAGGTGAGGCAGGATGTCGATAATTTCTCCATAATGAAATCGGGGGATCACGACCATACCTCACCCCGATAAAGTAAAGTTGTTCATAAGCCTTATGCATGTATTGTGATAAGTATGTTACGATAAGCATATTATGATGAGCATGTATGATGATGATATAACACCGCGCCTAGTTGACCAGGCAGTCACCGCTAAGGCGGGCAGCTATACGATACACCATGGCCAAATGGCATGGGCAGACACCACTAGTGGGCGGCATGAGATGATACCCCAGACGCGGGAGGGCTGGACGCATGCTAATGTTATGATTATCACACCGATCCGATATGGACGGCCAGCTTATACATTACTACACCGTACCTATATGAGCGGGCAGCTTATACATTATGCATACATGATATGATGACGAGTATGAGTAAGACAGAATGGCTTAATTCTTTTATACATGACAATTAGATATAGATGTTCCATATTGATATTTCCTTTATGTCATTGTTCTATTTCATTGTTTATGCCTCTCATACTCAGTACAATATTCGTACTGACGTCCGTTTTCTTTGGACGCTGTGATCATGCCCACAGGTAGACAGGGAGGAGAGCTCGACCCAGACCAGCAGTAGCCGTCAGCTGATTGAGAGAACTCCTTTGTTCGGAGGTGCTTATGACGATTCTTTTGTGTATATTCATGTATATGTATTTTTGGGCATGATGGGGTCCTGTCCCGTCCTTATGCTTAGCACTCCAGTAGAGGCTCGTAGATGCGCAGTGTGGGTTAGATGGTCTCACGAGATGCTATTATATGTATATATTATTTTGATGGCCGAGAGGCAAATGTATTAAAAAAAAGTATTTATGTTTCCATATAAAATATGATTTTCCTACAATCTGAGTATAAAGCTTATAAAAAACCATTAAATGAGCAAGATGAGTAGTAGCACGAGTGGTGCTCGGTGGCTAGCCCTGGGTACCCGTCACGGCCCCTAGCTGGGTCGTGACAGGTACGACGGGATTCTGTCCCGTCCTTATGGCTAGTACTCTAGTAGAGGCTCGTAGGTACGAACGTGTGGGTTATTGGTGTCCCACGATGATCACATTGTACTTTTGTATATCATTTTTGTACCCGTAAGGGCTTATCTATATAGATATGGGTTGCTTTGGAGATTATATATGTTCAGGTTAAGTATGATGATTAGCCTAATAAAAGGTGCTCGGTAGGAAGCTTCGGGTACCTGTCATGGCCCCTAGTCGGGTCGTGACACTGAGTCCCCTTCATGCTCCTCTAGAACATGCGGAGTGTGAGAGGTATGAGATGGAGCCTCATTATGGGACTCGCCCTCTTCTATATTTACCACTGGCTCCTGTTAAACCCTCCTTCCTATCGCAGTCTTACCCTTCTGGGCGGCTGTCTCTTTTCGCTTTACCAGCATCGCTGAAATTATAACACACAGTTAGGGAAAAGGAATTCTTATAATGGAGCTCTATCGCACGATCTATGGAGAAGAAAGACGGTCATTATTCCTAAATACCCCGCAGCCTCTTGTTTATAAGTGTGCCGCGCTTCACACCTATAAACAAGACTCTACTGGACATGGCTCGTAGACACACCCTAGGACGGAACTGCTCTTATACTACTCGACCCAACTAGTGAGCCATGACAGGTACCCGGAGCTGGCTACCGAGCACTACTCATCACGCTATCTATCATACTTAACCTGGACATGTATCATTTTCAACATGAAAGTTGTCATAAACCAATTTCTAAATCTTCCCAAAACATGTATATATGAATAATCCCACGAGGCCACAAAATGATGTACAACATATACACTGAAGAAGTCTCATAACATCTACAACCCACACATAAGTATCTACGAGCCTCTAACTGAAATACTGGAGTCATAAGGATGTGACAGGACCCCGCCATGCCCTAAATATGTGCACAAAAGAATATATCAATACGTAGCACCTCCGGAGTAGTGGAGTGCTCCTGTGTAGCTGCTGGTAGGCTCCTATGAATCTGTACTGCCTCCCTGTCTACCTATGGGCATGAACACAGCGTCCGTAAAAGAAAGGACGTCAGTACGAACAATGTACTGAGTATGTAAGGTATATATGATAACATGATAAGGAAATATATAAAACATAAGAAGAAAGTATAACTACAACTGCTTGCCTCTTGAGGCGAAATCATGCATGCTCATTTTTATCTTTAAAACATATCATATATACATATGTAAGCTGTCTGAATCAATCACACCATTAGCCCGCGTCCAGGGTAATCTTTTCACGCCGCCCACTAGTGGGTCTACCCATGCCATATAGACACAGTGTAATAAGCCGCCCGCCATAGCGGTGCTGCCCAGCCATCTATGCACGGTGTAATCATCACTATACACTCAACATGAAGCATGCATAAGGGCTTAAGTAAAAGCTGTAACTCTATCGGAGTGACGTAAGGTCGGTAACCTCCGATTATCTTATGGGACCATCATAATCATCATGTCTTGCCTTGAAGGAACTAGCATTATGAGGTGAGACTATCAATAACGAATAACAATCAAGGAAATCATACATCAAGATCATTGATCCCCTAATAGCATCCTTTCATAAGCTTTAGAATATCTAGACATAGAATCATCATTATCATTATCGTTATCATAATGCATCTCTATCTTTTTCTCAGGAGGAGCTCTTAATAATCATAGACTTGTAGCTTTCGAAATGTAAGAAAGTCATGAAAAAGTAGGGGAAATCATATTGTAAGAGTCATGCCTTTGAAAGAATAGGGAATAGCCTTACATACCTTTATGCCTCTCTAACCTTGTCGACTAAACGCTTCCCTCCAAGTTCACTATTCTACATTCAAGAGAATTCGTACTAAGGTTAGATAATCGGAATCATACTTTAGGGCTCAACTAGCACAACTAAGAGCTAACGAAAATTGGGCAGCATCTCCTTTGTTTCAACAACTTCCTCCATATAATAAACAACTCCTAAACTTCAATAACAACACCCACAATATCATAATCCATAGACTTCACCAAGCTAGACATTATTCAATTCTCAAAATCCCCTTTCAAAGTCATCCATAACCATGATTGTGACACAACATCATATTCATTCACATATAATGCTTCCACAACATCTTAACAAGATTACGTTTATGATATATCAAGAACTATGATTCAAGTCAAGTTACTATTCAAGACTACCACTATTTCCATATTTAAACTTCATACTCCACTTTCTTCCATAATACAGGTCTTTCAACCACTCAATATTCTCAATAACATGAAATAAACATAAAACTCACCTTTGATTACGTAGGAATGAACTTTGGATGAAGATACTTCACTTGAATAAAACCCTAACTTCAATTCCAAAGGAATTTCTAGCTTCCATTAACCCTAGCTAGCATCCTTGCACTTGATTCCACTAATTTTTGGTATTTGATCTTTGATCTCCCTTGAATTTGTGTTGGTATGGTCTATATAATATTCTAGAGTTCTTGAGAGGTGTGGAGAAAATGAGAAAATGAAATATAAGATCATGGGTCTTATATTTATAATTGTGAAAAATCTGACCCGACATGGACTATACGGACACTTATTGTTACACCTCGAAAAATCTTCTGTTGGTACGCAAGTGAATGAACTAGCGATGAGTACGAGTGTACGATGTTTCCGCGAGTAAGAAATAACATTTGACGACCCTAAGTGAGATTCCGAAGGCAATCGCAATGAGAGAGAGGTTATGCTCCAAAATGAATAATTATAGGTTTTGGAAATGTGAAAAGTTGCAAGTTTGCATTCTGGCCAGTTGGTCGTAAAATGAAATACGGACCATAAAGTGGTATACGGTCCGTAAACTGCCATGTCGTATTTTGGCTTCCAAAACTTCAACTTTCTGCCAAATGAGCAAATGGTGATTTACGGCCAGTAAACTGCGTCCGTAAATCACCACACCTCAGTTTGAGTTTCTGGTTCTGATATGATTAAATACGACCACGAAGGACGGTCCGCAAACTGGAATACGGATCGTAAACCAAGTTTACGACCACTGTGCACTTCAAATCAGATTTTTAAGTCATTAAATAAGGGGACCAAGGCTTATTTCATTTCACTTCTACATCACACCCCTTCTCTCTAGAACATCTCTCTACATATATCCCATAAGAATTCAAGGATATTTGGTGATCAACAACGTAA
This sequence comes from Lycium barbarum, assembly GCF_019175385.1. Lineage (NCBI taxonomy): Eukaryota > Viridiplantae > Streptophyta > Magnoliopsida > Solanales > Solanaceae > Lycium > Lycium barbarum. The sequence continues at coordinate 55,511,018 of NC_083345.1, read as the reverse complement.
ATCAAGGGAATCAAGTGTAAGAAAACCATCAAGATCATCCAAGGTCAAGAAATCCAAATGGAGATAAACTAGGGTTTTGCTCAAAGTGAAGTATTATCAACTAAAGCTTGTTCCTACAATATTTAAGGTAATATTCATGATATTTCTCTGTTGTTTAAGGTAGTTAAGAGTTGAAATACTTGAATCGTAGAAGAGTATAGGAAAATGAGTCATGAATATGGAATAGTGTCATTTTGAGAAATAGTATAAATTGAGCTATGGGTCTTGATGTATTGTGATGTAAATACGATATAAATGATGTTGAGAACATGAGATGAACAATGTACGTAAATGGACGTCGTGTGTGTTATGGCCATGGTTATGGATGAATTAATGTAAATCTAGAAATATGGATAATGTGAATGAGTAGTGGCTATTGTTATGGCATCGTGAATTTATTATTGACGTTTGGGAGTTGAATTACGATATGGACGAATGTCATGTAAATAAAGGAGATGTTGTCCGATTTTCTCTAGCTTTAGCCATGTATCTAAGTTATCGATTCTAATGATAGTATGACCTTAATGAAGGTAGAAATGTGAGCATCGAAGGAGTACGTGCAAGTGTAGAATAGTTCAACGAAAAGGTATGTAAGGCTAACCCTTCTTTCATAAGGCATGGTTCTTTGACCTAACGTCTAAATCTTATATAAGTCTATGATTTCTTCAAATGATTGACCTTTCGGGCTAATAAGCTCACGATGCTTGATGTGCTACGATAGTACTAAGTTCCTCGTATGACGAGTAGGCCTATAAGATAGATGTAAGGGTAACAACGAAGATAGTGATAATGATAGTAATAATGATGAGAATAATGTGATGATTAAGATGCCTATGGGCTATTGTAAGTAGGTGTGCCTATGAAGGTCTATGATAAGACCCCGAGCTTATGATGCCGGGTAGAATGTATGTATATGAATATGTATAGAGTATGTATATGGCTAAGTAACGCGCGCGCACTTCTGCAGAAGGTACGGATAACCCTGAAGCCTTGGTAGGGCCAGGTATGTATGACCTTGATCCTTGGTTGGCCAAGTATGTATAAAACACCAATTCTTTATGGTCGGGTACGCTATACAAAAGCTATACAAAAGCTATATAGACATATATATATATATATATATATATATATGACATCAATATGAGTACGAATACGCTAAGGATATGTAAATGATATGAATAAGGCTATGTAAATGAACACGGATATGAATGTATGTACATGGATAAGTAATAGAGAATGAAGGCCACTATGGAAAGCAAGTAAGTGCCCTGACGATGATAGTATTATCTCTCATTCTATGTTTGTCACGACCCAACCCCGTAGGCCGTGACTATGCCCGAGATGGACACTCGTACATATTTACTAACCAAACTCTACTTCCGTTTAGCATATTAAGGACTTTCATACATAAAAGACAGTATATCATTTGAACCGTTACTTATAATATCGCACACAAACCGGTTAGGCTATCGTAATGTAGGAAAATGCCACACGCAAACCAGAATAACATAACCGGACAACAACGACCCATGACCCACATACATGTCTACAGGCCTCTAAGAGTAACAACAGTAACATGTGGCGGGACAGGGCCCCACCGTACCCCAATTAGACATATATACATATATATATACAACAAAAGGATCTGTACCACAAGTGTAGGCTTCGGAACAAGGGAGCAATTCAGAGTAGCAGAGTGGATATCCTAGGCTGACGGGTCACCGCAACGAGTGTTTGTACCTGCGGGCATGAAACGCAGCCCCCGAAGAAAGGGGATCAATACGGAATATGTACTGAGCATGTAAGGCATGAAATGTAATTAGTTAGATCACAACTGCAACAGAGATTCCAGGGAGCAAGTATGATAATCAAGAAATCGTTGTACTTGTGCATTACGAAACCAAAAGCAGGCGTACCATTGTCAAATACCATACCCGGTCCATTATGGGACTCGGTGGATAGAATCATGTCATCATATCAAAATACTATCATGTCATCATGTACATATATACATATATATGTACCGTACCCGGCCCTCTAGTAAGGGACTCGGTGAATGAAGTCGAGTACACGCATACCGTACCCGGCCCATCATGGAACTCGATTCCATAATAATGTCATCATATACATATACCGTACCCGGCCCATCATGGGACTCAGTGCCATAATCATGTCATCATATACATATACCGTACCCGGCCCTCTAGTGAGGGGCTCGGTGAACAATGCAGTGAACTAGGCACGAATACATACCTGGCCCGGGACTCGGTGAATAGCATACTGAGGCGTGCACGAGTAGAGTAGTGAGAAACCATATGCATACAAACCAATTTTTAAGACTCGATAGGTAAGTACCCTAGTCGACACTTGAAGGATCGTAAACATGTTTCAAGTCAATCCGAGTTGGTATAAGAAAGTTATGGACATTTTAGTACAGAAACCTCTACGAACGTTTCAGAAGCTATCTTTGGAAAATCAAAGCAATAGTCATATCAAGTACCATTCGAATATCGCTATGCATCAAATCAAAATAGAACTTTTGGAACCACACACATGTATCAAGACATGGCAAAATAGTTTTCGGAAGTCAAGAACATTAGCCATCCTAGTGGCTCTAAGAATAGGAGTTTCTTTGAAATCATACATATACATTGTCTGTTCGTTTCCCAAGGATCATGCCAAAAGAAAGAAAGGGTAAGCCTTACATACCTTGCCCACTTCTTACGCTAATCCAACTTAAGCCTCGGATTTCGCAAGATCTACAACAATACTAATAGATATCCAACATTAGCAATAGACACTTGAAAATCCAATCCTAAACTACCACTTCATTTACAGAAATTTCGGCAGCATCTCTCCTGTAATTACAACCAACCCCAAGAATTCAACTCGGCCAAATCATCAACAACAATTCCAACAATCATGCCAACAACATCAACAATCAATTCAAAACGGATTCTAATGTTAGTAACTCTTTTCTGCATAATTCGACAACATCCCATTTACATTCACTTCAACTACATACAATCAAGCTAACACCAATGCTCGCACACTCAAACACTAATCTGAAACCATTCAAACAAGACTCAAGAACACTTCAAGCAATTCGCACAATATTCAAAATAATCTAACCAATATGCCATCCTACCCGAAAACATCCAAGTCCACTAGGAACAACCACAACACATTTCCTTCTTTCAAATTCATGAACTACGCCAACAATTCACACACTAACAACATTATTTTCCATAAATACAAGATACTACATTCAAATCACATTGGCTTCTAAAACAGCCCACAACAATTTCAACTTCAATTTGAATCATTAAACTCTCATTTTCATCATAGAATCCATGACGACAACAACCAAAATACTAGATAGAATTAGTTCATTCCTTGGCATACAAAGTAGCCCATATTCGGCCACCACCCCAACACACAAATTTCATGGTTTTCATCCATTTCCACACACTACAGTATGTACAAAACATTCATTATATATGAAAAAGAGGATTAAACCTTACCTTTCTTCACTACACTTCTCAACTTGGCTAGGGTGGTAATAGGGCACAAATAAGTGTTTTGCTTGCTCCAACAACTACTTCACGTTAAAGAGGACCATCCAATTGGTTGAATTGCTAGAAGAAAATATATTTTTTTGATCAATTTTTCCAAGGTCTTGTTCGGCTACGCCATGGCCGAAGGGTTCTCTTTTTGTTTTCTCCAAGTTTCTTGAATTTTCTAAGTGTGGAAAAGATGATGAACATGAGTAATAAGTTATCTAATATTACATATATAATTCATCCATGTGGGCCAAGGCCCACACCATAGTGCACGGCCACATGGCCCTTTTGTTCAAGAATTAAGAGTTTTCCATAAATCCCTTTTAACCCCAAACTTTCCTTAATACTTCCATGAGCCACCTTGTGAATTTCCCTTTTTACCCCTAGCCTTTCTTAATCTTTCCACATCAAAAATTTTCATAAACAACTTGTGTATTAAACAAGATCAAAATATAGCCTTGCCCTTAACTTCTCGCAATTATCTTGAAATATCCGAATGTACAAAATACAAGATATAACATCCTCCCCCCCTTTAGAACATTGGTCCTCGAATGTTGAATTAGTCTTATAGGGTCTTATAAATACTTCGGGGAAATTTCCTTTATAACTATCACACACAATCCACCTATTAATCAACATAACCCATTCAAAAATTTAAATTACCTGTAGATATCGGAAACAAGTGAGGGTACTTCTTCTTCGTCTCTTCTTCAGCTTCCCAGGTCACCTCCTCCCTGTTATTGGTCCGCCACAATACCGTAACAGAAGCCACATCTTTAGTACGCAGTCTTCTCACCTGACGATCTAGTATGGCTATCGGCTGCTCTTCGTAGGATAACTCCTCTGTCACCTGAATGCCATCTATGAGAAATATTTTGGAAGGGTCACCAATACATTTACGAAGCATCGACACATGGAAGACCGGATGCACTGCCTCTAAATCAGACGGTAAGTCTAATTCATAAGCTACCTTGCCTACCTTGCGGACGATCTGATAAGGTCCAATATACCTCGGACTGAGCTTCCCCTTCTTGCCGAATCTCATTACACCCTTCATGGGTGATTTCTTCAAGCATACCCACTCACTAATCTGGAATTCTAAACGTCGACGTCGATTATTTACATATGATTCCTGCCGACTCTGAGCTGCTAATAACCGTCCCCTGCTTCAGCTATCATCAGCTGATATCGTCCTGAAAGAGTTTGCCGCATATACTCACCCCCTTTTAGTAGCCCACTAGGTCTGATATCCTTGCTTAAATCATCTTATAATTCCCTTTTTCGCAACTTGTAACATCCTAGGCACATTATCTCATGTCATTTCTTCATCTTTAATTTAACCGCTTCTAGTGTCTCTCTGCTCAGGTCTGGCTCTCAACTTTTCAGTCACACATTATGTTACAATCTTCACAAGAATCTGTGCAGGTGCTCAACTTTATCCCAAGAAATACCTTAGCATGGCTTCACTAATCCTTATATTTTACCTTGTCTTCGCCCCTCTCTTACCTTACAATCGGTATCGGAGTAGATCTTTGGTTCCACCATAGCCACGTCCCATTTGTCCTCAGTATTAGTTCTGTCTCGGTAATTTAGCTTAAACCATCTTTACTGTCACGACCCAACCCCATGGGCCGCGACTGGTACCCTAACTGGGTACCTGTACATACCTACCTGACCGAATTTCGTATTATACAGATTTTTTTTTTTTAAAACAGATGTTATAGAAGTAGGCCGATACAGATACGGCACGCGCACAAACATATATATGTATATACCTGAACATGAAGACATTTACAGATAAGCCGATAAGGCTAACATACAGACGAAACCCGTAACCCACACATCTATCTACAGGCCTCTACAGACATACAGAATCATATGACGGGACAGGGCCCCGCCGTACCCCAAAATACCATACATACAGAGTCTACAGATAACAGAAGATATATACCAAAAGTATTTGCTCCGGATCGAAGGAGCTCTTCAGAATAGCAGAATCCGAGCCCTAGACTGGCGGCGTATCACCAAGTGCACCTGTACCTGCGGGCATGTAACGCAGCCCTCGAAGAACCGGGGGTCAGTACGAAAACTGTACCGAGTATGCAAAGCAGAAATATATCAAACATAATCATGATCTGGACCGGAAGCACAGAAATATACTAGACAGGCTCATAAGCCGGACGGACAGAGTCATAGTCCCGATAAACGGACAGAATCATAGTCCAGACAGACAGAATCAGAATTCATACGGACGTACAGAATCGGAACCCGTCGGCCAGATAATCCAGACGGACAGACAGAATCGTAACCGGTTGGACAGATAATCCGGACGGACATACAGAAGCATAACCAGTCGGACGGATAATTCGGACGGACATACAGAATCATAGCCAGTCGGACAGATAATCCAGATGGACATACAGAAGCATAAGTCATACAGACAGAAAGAATCACACGTAGGGTGCAGGAACGTGGTCGCCACTCCTGCCATTGGCACCACAACACGTCAGATATCAGAAATTCTTCTCCGATCTCCATCACACATCATAACATAACCACGACACCCGGGGGCGGACAGATAACACAGCACCCCGAGCCCGGACTCATCATACTTCGTAATATATCCTCGGTAACAGGGGACGGACATATAACACGGTACCCCGAAACCGGACACATCATACTTCAGAATTCACATATGGGGCTCGGCGGCCCACCGCACGATATACGTACCGGCCCGGGATCCGGTGAAAGGAATCATAGCACGTGCACGAACTGATTAATGAGGAACCACATACATACAGATCGTCATACAGACTCAACAGAACAGAAGTAGGCCAACTGGCCGATCGAACAAAGTATTCGGATAGTTTTCAAGGTACGTGCCTACACGTCACTTGGGGAGGCACGACAGATTATAACCAGAACCAGATTTCCAAATGTCAAAAACTATTTTGTAAGATTTGTATAAAAACAGTCGTATCGTGATCAGAATAGTAGACGAGGTGTTTTCTGAGAAAATCGGGCAAAACTAAAGTAATTAAGGTCATACAGAAGGTATCGGGCCTCGTGGGCCCGCCTCGGATCAACTCGAGGCAACATAGGTAAATTACCGATAGTAGACCTTATAAGGTCATCCAAAATCATCTGGAAGTGTTTTGACTCCGTTTAGGGAAGTTTTGTACAAAAATTCACTTTAAAGGCAATTTGTAAGAAAATAGCTTCAATTGGATTGAAGGAATTGGAGCGGTTTTCCGTCTCGAATTCCGGGGGACGGAGTCGTACTTAAGGCTCGCGGCCGAACCTATCACATCCAGAACATGCCTAGGAACAAAGGGAAATGCTTCACATACCTCGATAGCGCCTTACGCTCGCTTGGCGTCAATCCAAATTTCGTCCAAAATCTGGAAATGGTCAAGTTTACCATTTGTTAGTTTCAAACTTTCAATATTCCAACTTAACACATACTTGCCTACCGAAATTTCGGCAGCATTTCCTCTGTATATACGACATCCCCGAGACTTAGCTCGGCTCAATTCATCAACACAACAACCCAGAATAACATCAAAACAACAATAGACATTAAAACATACACTATGGCATCACTAGCCATCTTTCGACATAACGAAACATCTTTCGTTTCAAACTTACATTTCCAAACCAAACTTATCATTTTCATATTCATCAACCATCAAAATCATTACAACATACGTCGAAGGCATATCATACCATTTTCACACAATATACATAAGATATGCAAACATTCAAACTCTCCATTAAGCCACTACTTTTCCAATATTTCCTAACCTTCAACATACAAGTTCATTATACATTTCCATCTTCCAAATTCATCAACAATAATCATAATTTGCCTCTTGATACATTCATTTCCATTTTTACATAAATCATAACAAAGTTGCATACTTTCCTACAACAACTTGATAACCATTTTTCCAAGACAATAAAGATTGTTGTCTTTCCATTCACTTCACCATAACATACTTAACATACAAACAAGATCAAATTCATACTCCATCAACACATAACAATACCACACGGCCACCTCCTACATTTTTCAATTTTCACTAATTCATTCCACTTCCATTTCTAATACAATTTCCACCATACTACAACTAAATTACAACATGAATTCAAATCATCCAAGACATGAAATACATGTACATGTATTCGGCCAACAAGCATATTTTTCAACACACAAAATTTCCATGTTTTTCATTCATTCACACATACTACAACATACATATACCTTCCATAACATATCAAAAGCATAAAATCCTTACCTTTCTTCAAGTTCTTCACTTGGCACTAAACTTGTCCTCTTGCCAAACTAATTGTACCAAGTTGTAGAGGACTTTGCACTTAGTAGTATTCCCACAAGAATTGAATTTTAAACTCAAGGATTAGGCTCCAAAAATTTTCTTTCTTTTCTTTCTTTTTCTCCTCTCAAACCCGAAATGGTCTTGTTCCTTTTTCTTGATTTTTTTCTTGCTTTCTTGAACCTTCTATGGATATGTATAACCATATATAATATTACCTAATTAAATCATGGACTTGGGCCCTTCTTTTTACATAGCATGGCTGGTTGGGCCTCCCCTTTTGGGCCTTGTTTTATTATTTTTTTTTTAAGTCCAACTTGTTGGCTACATATTGCAATCCATAAGGCATTGTATTCATTACCTACACATTCATGCCAAGTAAGGTCCAATTGTGGCCTTATTCATTGCAAGTCAATTTACCTTGAATTTTCGAATAAGCAAAAATGTCGGATGTAACATTTACATCTTCCCTTAATGCACCCAGAATATTACAGCCGTATTGTTATCATTGAATCCAAACTCTTCTCATTAAGTATTCGCTTGGTCTCGTCCCTAGCTTATAAATATTCATAGGTAACATAACTACTCTTGTACAACTTGTATACCGTATATTCAATCTTAGTCACGGACTTTCCTTCTCCTGGCTCGTTTCACCCCACATATCCCCTCCGTACTAACATTCGCTTGTAACCTATCTTGTCATACTCCTTCCCCGAATAAGTTTCACCTTGCCCACTGCTTGCTGAATCATATTTGGGCCAATTAACTTAATTTCACCAACATCTAACCAGCTACTCGGTGACCTGCATTTCCTGCCATACAGAGCCTCATACGGTGCCATCTGGATGCTAGAATGGTAGCTGTTATTATAAGCAAATTCAATAAGTGGAAAATGATCATCCCAGCTACCCTTGAAGTCAATAGCACAAGCCCGTAGCATATCCTCTAGCATCTGAATAGCACGCTCGGCCAAGTTGTCCTTTCCTTCATGGCCATTCCTTATCTTCCATCCTATTTTCTTTATAATCGAACCTCCCGGTTTTCACATGAATCCTCATTCCATGTCATGGGTTTTCCAATCAACCGCATCAACTCATTATCCTTGTCCTTCCCTTGGTGAGTAATCAGTTTCCTATCGCCAATTGGTTAAAGTATCCTTCGTACTCCCATATGTTCTTCCCATTTTCACCCTTAACCTTCCTTGGGTCTATTCCTCTTTTTGTCCCATACTACCACACTCTAATCCTTTTACAGACCTATCCTTCGAATTTCTACTCAAATAGTTTTATGGTTTGCCCGTCATCCCTCTCTTAGAGGCTTTACACACCCATACTTCCTTTCCTTTGACATTTACCAATACTTCGGATCTCCTTACCCTCCACATACTTACTTTCTTTCTGTTCTCGAATATCGTTGTATTAGGATTTTCTAGCCCTAACTAGTAGTGGAGCCAGTATCAGTATACCTTGTAACATCTGTACCATATTTTCGTTTTGTCTCTTGAACTACATTCAGTTAAAGTCTTTCATACATCGCAGCACCGGTTGCTGAGATTCACCTACCGATCGGTACATTCATAAATGGGATATCATATGTATACATATATATATATTCACCACCCTCTCGCTTACAGAATATTTTCAAACACTATTCAAACTTACCCTAATTCCATAGTTGTGTTGCACTTTCTTCCTCTTCACCAGTCTAGTCCGTCCCAGCCTACACGACCTCTCTAAGGCTTCTAACCACTCCACATACTCTAGTTTCCTTTAGGTTACCCTAACTTCCTATTTGTCTCTTATATCTATATTTATGGAACTTTTAGTACACTTCCCAGGGGGTCACCCATCCTAAAATTTCTCCTGCCCTAGCACGCTTAACCTCGAAACTTTGATGAATTTCGATGCGTTAATGTTGGTATAATTGCATCCACTTCCCCGTACGACCTTTATCACGTAATCTAGGGCAAGTCGGTATCTTGACAACTTCCAAAATGTTCTCGTAACGTGTCTCCCTCCGATCTAGAGAAGGTCTTTTACCTTTCCGACTATACAATTACCGTTTTAGCCTTTTAAATCCTCAATTTTCACTTTTCATCTGTATGTATGGCTACCTCGAACGATTCTATCAATTTGGGTCTTATCCCAATTCTACTAGCAACCAGGGGGGGAAATATACGATAAAATAGGGCCTGGATCTATCAATGCATATACATTTCGGAAGAAGATTAATAGTATACCTATAACCGCGTTTGGTGACGCCTAGGCATATATGCGGTTCGAAGGACCGCTAGAACTGGGAGCTCTGCCACGACCTCTACCGCGGCCTGCTGGTGTCGGCATACCATGCTCCGTAGGGCGCATGGCTACCGAAGGGAAAGATGAACCTGCAACTGACCTAGCAGGCTGGGCTGAATCACCTGGACTTCCCCTGAATGGACACTCTCTCATAACATGGCATTGACGGCCGCAAGTAAAGCAAGCACCTGTAGCAAAGAGACATTCCCCTAAATGGGGCCTACCACAATGAGAACACCGAGGTATGGGTGGCCTTGACTGACTGGAACCTCTGCTCACCTGCGAACCCGAAGCACTGGAGCTCTGGCCTGCTCCTGAGTGCCCTGTACCATCGAATCGTCTACCCGTGAACTGTGGAGGTGTCCTCCGGGCTGGCTGAGAAGGATATCTACTATGCTGCTGCTGGGGCTGCCCGCATCGAAACTCCCCGGAATAACCAGCTGATCTAGCCCTCTTGGGCTGGCCCCTATCACGATCTCTATCAGGCTGGCGCCCTCTGTGTCGATCCTCCATGCCCTGCGCATACGCCTGTACCCGAGCAATGTCCATCCCTGGCTGGGAAGCCACTGCCATGTAGTTATCAACCAGATAACGATCCAACCCCATCACATACCGATGCATTCTATCAGTCATATCAGCCACGATGTTGGGTGCATATCTAGCCAAAAAATCGAACTCTAAGCTGTACTCCCGAACACTTCTGCCCCTCTGTCTCAACTGTAGGAATCTCTCAACCCTAGCTCGCCGCACCTCGGGAGGGAGAAAGTGGTCGAGAAAGGCCTCTGTAAATTCGGCCCACACCGCAGGGGGAGCATCCTCGCCCCTAGACAACTCCCAGGACTCATACCAATTAACAGCCACATCACGCAACCGATATGAAGCCATCTCGACAGACTCAGTCTCGGAGGCTTTGATTAGCCTCAGCGTACGCTGCATCTGTCGAATAAACTCCTGGGGATCCTCCTCGGGCTTTGACCCGTAGAACTCCGGAGGGTTACAAGTCAAGAAGTGGCGAACTCTTAAGCTGTCATGTCTATCCACATATTCACCTCCTGGCCCAGGCCTACGAGCCTGCCCCGCTACTAATCTAGTCAGCAACTGTACAGCATCTCTCATAGCTCTGTCCTCCGCCCCTGGCTGGGGAGCTAGAGGCTCTGGTGCGGGGACCTCAGGGACTGGCGGTGGAGCCGCCCCCTGACCTGGAGTTGTCGCTACCCGGGGCTCCTCTGAAAGTGGCACTGTCGCAGAACTCGCGGACTGGAGCACAGCCTCGGGCATGATCTGGGCACGGGCTCTGGTAACTCTCCTAGTCTGGCTAGTATCCCCCGCTACTGATTTTCCCTTCTGGGCAGCGGTCGCTTTCTTCGGAGGCATCACTGTAACATAGCAATTCGTTAGAGAGGAACCATCCTAATAATACAGCTCTATCGCACGATCTAAGATTGAAGGAAAGGTAACATGCTAAATGTCCTGTAGCTTCCTGTTTATAGATGTGGTGCACAACACACCGATAAACAAGACTCTACTAGAAACAGCTTGTAGACATTCCGAGGACGAACCGCTCTGATACCACTTTTGTCACGACCCAACCCCGTAGGCCGTGACTAGTGCCCGAGATGGACACTCGTACATATTTACTAACCAAACTCTACTTGCGTTTAGCATATTAAGGACTTTCATACATATAAGACAGTATATCATTTGAACCGTTACTTATAATATCGCACACAAACCGGTTAGCCTATCGTAATGAAGGAAAATGCCACACGCAAACCATAATAACATAACCGAACAATAACGACCCATGACCCACATACATGTCTACAGGCCTCTAAGAGTAACAACAGTAACATGTGGCGGGACAGGGCCACACCGTACCCCAATTAGACATATATACATATATATGCAACGAAAGGATCTGTACCACAAGTGTAGGCTCCAAAACAAGGGAGCACTTCAGAGTAGCAGAGTGGATATCCTAGGCTGACGGGTCACCGCAACGAGCGTCTGTACTTGCGGGCATGAAATGCAGCCCCCGAAGAAAGGAGGTCAGTACGGAATATGTACTGAGCATGTAAGGCATGAAATGTAATTAGTTAGATCACAACTGCAACAGAGATTCCAGGGAGCAAGTATGATAATCAAGAAATCGCTGTACTTGTGCATTACGAAACCAAAAGCAGGCGTACCATTGTTAAATACCGTACCCGGTCCATTATGGGACTCGGTGGATAGAATCATGTCATCATATCAACATACTATCATGTCATCATGCACATATATACATATATATGTACCGTACTCAGCCCTCTAGTGAGGGACTCGATGAATGAAGTCGTGTACACGCATACCGTACCCGTCCCATCATGGGACTCGGTGCCCTAATCATGTCATCATATACATATCCCGTACCCGGACCATCATGGGCCCTCTAGTGAGGGGCTCGGTGAACAATGCAGTGAACTAGGCACGAATACATACTTGGCCCGGGACTCGGTGAATAGCATACTGAGGCGTGCACGAGTAGAGTAGTGAGAAACCATATGCATACAAACCAATTTTTAAGACTCGATAGGTAAGTACCCTAGTCGACACTTGAAGGATCGTAAACACGTTTCAAGTCAATCCGAGTTGGTATAAGAAAATTATGGACATTTTAGTACAGAAACCTCTACGAACGTTTCAGAAGCTATCTTTGGAAAATCAAAGAGTTAGTCATATCAAGTACCATTCGAATGTCGCTATGGATCAAATCAAAATAGAACTTTTGGAACCACACACATGTATCAAGACATGGCCAAACAGTTTTCGGAAGTCAAGAACATTAGTCATCCTAGTGGCTCTAAGAATAGGAGTTTCTTTGAAATCATACATATACATTGTCTTTTCGTTTCCCAAGGATCATGCCAAAAGAAAGAAAGGGTAAACCTTACATACCTTGCCCGCTTCTTACGCTAATCCAACTTAAGCCTCGGCTTTCGCAAGATCTACAACAATACTAATAGATATCCAACATTAGCTATAGACACTTGAAAATCCAATCCTAAACTACATCTTCATTTAGACAAATTTCGGCAGCATCTCTCCTGTAATTACAACCAACCCCAAGAATTCAACTCGGCCAAATCATCAACAACAATCACAACAATCATGCCAACAACATCAACAATCAATTCAAAACGCATTCTAACGTTAGTAACTCTTTTCTACATAATTCGACAACATCCCATTTACATTCACTTCAACTACATATAATCAAGCTAACACCAATGCTCGCACACTCAAACACTAATCTGAAACCATTCAAACAAGACTCAAGAACACTTCAAGCAATTCGCACAATATTCAAAATAATCTAACCAATATGCCATCCTACCCGAAAACTTCCAAGTCCACTAGGAACAACCACAACACATTTCCTTCTTTCAAATTCATGAACTACGCCAACAATTCACACACTAACAACATTATTTTCCATAAATACAAGAGACTACATTCAAATCACATTGGCTTCCAAAACAGCCCACAACAATTTCAACTTCAATTTGAATCATTAAACTCTCATTTTCATCATAAAATCCATGACGACAACAACCAAAATACTAGATAGAATTAGTTCATTCCTTGCCATACAAAGTAGCCCATATTCGGCCACCAGCCCAACACACAAATTTCATGGTTTTCATCCATTTTCACACACTACAACACGTACAAAACATTCATTACATATGAAAAAGAGGATTAAACCTTACCTTTCTTCACTACACTTCTCAACTTGGCTAGGGTGGTAATAGTGCACAAATAAGTGTTTTTCTTGCTCCAACAACTAATTCACGTTAAAGAGGACCTTCCCATTGGTTGAATTGCTAGAAGAAAATATATTTTTTTGGTCAATTTTTCCAAGGTCTTGTTCGGCTATGCCATGGCCGATGGGCTCTCTTTTTGTTTTCTCCAAGTTTCTTGAATTTTCTAAGTGTGGAAAAGATGATGAACATGAGTAATAAGTTATCTAATATTACATATATAATTCATCCATGTGGGCCAAGGCCCACACTATAGTGCACGGCCACATGGCCCTTTTGTTCAAGAATTAAGAGTTTTCCATAAATCACTTTTAACCCCAAACTTTCCTTAATACTTCCATGAGCCACCTTGTGAATTTCCCTTTTTACCCCTAGCCTTTCTTAATCTTTCCACATCAAAAATTTTCATAAACAACTTGTGTATTAAACAAGATCAAAATATAGCCTTGCCCTTAACTTCTCGCAATTATCTTGAAATATCCGAATGTACAAAATACGGAATATAACAATGTTATCCCATGTGTTGCATATTATGCTTCTATATTAATGTTGATCATGCTTTACATACTCAGTACATTCTTCATACTGACGTCCTTTTGATTGTGGACGCTGCGTCATGCCCGCAGGTGCACAAGGAGACAGGCTTGATCCATAGCTGTTTACTAGAGATTACATAGCAGAGCTCCATTTCATTCGGAGCCATAGCTTTTGGGTACTTATTCTTTTGTGTATATAATTATGGGCATAGCGGGGCCCTGTCCCGCTCATGTGATATGTTATACTCCTCTTAGAGGTTCGTAGTCACGTGTATATGGTTAGATATGTCCGGCCTTGTCGGCCTATATTTTGTATGTCTTTTGATAACCTCGTCGGCTTATGTACATTGATGTGGCATAGATGTAAATGACGATTTAAAGATGTTGTCGTCCAATGGGACTAGCGTGATTGATGAAAGGAAATGCATGTTTAATCGTATGGCTCACCTAGATGTAAGTATATGTGTAAGCCAAGGGTGCCCGGGTGGGCTAGCACCGGGTGCTCGTCGCGGCCCTCTAGACGGGTCATGACAAAAGTGGTATCAGAGCAGTTCGGTCCTAGGGTGTGTCTACGAGCCGTGTCTAGTAGAGTCTTGGTTATGGGTGTGTTGTGCGCCACACTTATAAACAAGAAGCTACGGACATTTTAGGAATAAATGACCTTCTTTCTTCATAAGAATCGTGCGACAGAGCTATGATGTAAGAAATTCTTGTTCCTTAATCGTGTGTTGTGTATTTAAGAAATGCCTAAAAAGAGAAAGGCTACAGCAGCCCAAAAGGGCAAGACGGTTGCAGAAAAGCGGACCGAAAGAGCACAGCCACCGGTAGTAGAGGAGAGTGAGTCCCAGAGTGTGGCTCAATCTCAGTCCTCCCAGACAGTGCCTATTACTGAGGAGTGTGAGGGAGCCTCAGCCCCAGCTCCAGCACCTCCAGCTCCTCCACCGGATGCCTCAGGCCAAGATGTGAAAGAGTCCATACATTTGCTTACTCAGTTGGTTGCGGCCCCGACTCAGAGGCAAAGTTCAGGGCAAGGTGATAGGGTTGTTAGTGCAAGGGCCCGCGACTTCATTACTTTGAACCCTCCGGAATTCTTTGGGTCAAAGCCAGAGGAGGACCCTCAGGATTTTATTGATGGTATGTTAAGGACGCTTCGATTGATACATGCTTCAGACACCGAGTCGGTGGAGTTAGCGTCGTATATATTTAGAGATGTCTCGATCCAGTGGTATACGGTTTGGATGGCTTCACGGGAAGCCAATGCACCTCCCCCGGTATGGCAAGAGTTCGTTGATGCTTTTCTCCGACATTATATGCCTCTAAAAGTTCGGCGAGCTAGGGCCGATAAATTCTTAAACTTGAGGCAAGGTAGCATGAGTGCTCTAGAGTACAGTCTCAGCTTTAATTCCTTGGCTAGGTATGCTTCGGCCATGGTAGCGGATATGGGTGACCGAGTGCACCGCTTTGTGAAAGGCCTAGGGCCACACTTGATGGATAGATGCTTGACTGCGTCCCTTCAGGACGGTATGGATATTGCGCGCATTCAGGCCCATGCTCAGAACTTAGAAGAAAGCTTGCAACAGCAAAGAAGGGAACGTGAGCAAGATAGGGGCCATAGAAAGAGGGCCAGATCTTCGGGTCCGATGTGTGAGATTAGAGGTGGGCACAGGCAGCAGTTTCCCGGGCATTCAGGCTACTCTATGACCAGTGTACCTTCACGATTTTCAGGCCAGAGATTTGATAGATCTGTTCGTGCAGGGTCGAGTCCGAGTTCTTCAGGGTCCCAATTTAGAGGTGATTCAGGTCAGGAGAGGCCGCCCGTGCCACGATGTTCCCAGTGTGGGAAGTTGCATTGGGGTCAATGCCGCTCAGGTTCAGATGGTTGCTAATCATGTGGTCGGCCAGGCCATATTATGCGTGATTTCCCCTCGGTTCATGGTAGAGGTAAGACCCAGCCTTCAGGGTCAGTAGCCGGATCTTCATCTTCTATGCGCCCTATGGGGCCAGGTTCACATGCGCCAGTCGGCCATGGTAGAGGTAGAGGGAGAGTTCCCAGTCCTAGCGGCCCCTAGCACCGTGTTTATGCTTTGGTTGGACGCCAAGATCTTGAGTCTTCTCTTGACATGGTTACAGGTATATTAACGGTATTCTCTCATGATGGATATGCATTGATTTATCCGGGATCCACATTGTCATATGTTACTCCATATGTATCGGGTCGATTTAAAATCGAGCCGGAGTCGGTCAAATCTTTTGAGGTGTCTACACCCGTGGGTGAATTGGTAATAGCAAGCCGAGTATATAGAGATTGTGTAGTTGTGATATGTGACTGTCGTACTATAGTTGACTTGCATGAACTAAAGATGGTAGATTTTGATGTCATTATGGGCATGGATTGGTTGGCTTCTTGTTATGCCAATGTTGATTGTAGAATGAAAATGGTTTGTTTCCAGTTTCCGGGAGAACCAGTTTCATAATGGAAAGGAAATACGGCGTCACCAAAAGGTAGGTTTATTTCCTATCTAAAGGCAAGGAAGATTATCACAAAAGGATGTATTTATCATCTAGTCCGAGTTCAAGATATAGAAGCTGAGTCGCCAACCCTTCAGTCAGTTCCCGTAGTAAATGAATTTCCGAATGTGTTCCCAGAGGAACTTCCAAGCCTTTCTCCCAAGCAGGAGATCGACTTTGCTATTGATGTGTTGCCAGACACTAAGCCTATATCTATCCCTCCTTATAGAATGGCACCTGCAGAATTGAAGGAGTTGAAGGAGCAATTGAAAGACTTGCTTGAGAAAGGCTTCATTAGGCCTAGTTCGTCCCCGTGGGGAGCACCCGTATTGTTTGTCCGAAAGAAAGATGGCTCCTTGAGAATGTGCATTGACTATCAGCAATTGAATAAGAGAACGATTAAGAACAAATATCCTCTTCCGAGGATTGACGACTTATTTGACTAATTACAAGGTGCCAAATAGTTTTCAAAGATAGATTTGAGGTCCGGGTATCACCAAGTGAGAGTTAGGGAGAAAGATATCCCTAAGACGGCCTTCAGGACAAGATATGGTCATTTTGAGTTCCGAGTAATGTCGTTTGGGCTAACTAATGCACCGGCAGAGTTTATGGATTTTGATGAACAATGTGTTCAGGCCCTTTCTGGATTTGTTCGTGATTGTATTTATCGACGATATCTTGGTGTATTCTAGATCCGAGGCAGAACATGCGGATCACTTGCGCACTGTCCTTGGAGTTCTTCGAACTCGAGAGTTGTTTGCAAAATTCTCCAAGTGCGAGTTTTGGCTGAACTCAGTGGCATTCCTCGGGCATATTGTTGCAGCCGATGGTATTCGAGTGGATAGTCAAAAGATTGAGGCCGTGAAGACTTGGCCAAGGCCCACGACTCCTACGGAGATTCGTAGCTTTCTGGGCTTGGCAGGATATTACCGGAGATTTGTTGAAGGTTTCTCTTCTATTTCAGCCCCACTCACAAAGTTGACCCAGAAATCAGCAAAGTTTCAATGGACAGATGCTTGTGAACGTAGCTTCCAAAAGCTGAAAGATAGATTTACTTCTGCACCAGTCTTGACATTTCCAGAGGGATTGGAAGGATATGTTGTTTATTGTGATGCTTCAGGTGTTGGGCTAGGCTATGTATTGATGCAGCACGGCAAAGTGGTTGCATATGCTTCAAGGCAACTGCGGAAACACAAACAGAATTATCCGACCCACGATCTAGAATTGGTCGCAGTGGTTCATGCTTTAAAGATATGGAGACATTATTTATATGGTGTCCATGTGGATATTTATACCGATCATAAGAGCCTTCAGTATATCTTCAGGTAGAAAGAGTTGAATTTGCGGCAACGACGATGGTTAGAATTGTTAAAAGATTATGACGTTGATATCTTGTATCACCCCGGAAAGGCGAATGTTGTAGCTGATGCTCTTAGCTGCAGATCTACGGGAAGTTTATGTGATGCACGACCAGAGAAGAGAGAAATGGCTCGTGAGCTCCAGCAGTTAGCTAGCCTAGGAGTTCGAGTGGTGGACTCAGGTAGCAGGGGAACTACTATTCAAAATTAAGCAGTCTCGTCGTTAGTAGCCGAAGTGAAAGAGCGACAATACGAAGATTCCATGCTAATGCAGTACAGAGATACACTCCCCCAGAAAAAGGAGTCATCATTTGATATTTCAGGAGACGGAGTTCTCCGCTGTCGAGGCAGGTTATGTGTTCCCGATGTGGCAGACTTACGCCACCAAATAATAAGGGAAGCCCATTTTTCCCGCTACTCTATCCACCCCGGAGCGACGAAAATGTATCATGACCTTAAGTCTATATATTGGTGGAATGGAATGAAGAAAGATATGGCGGAATTCGTAGCTCAATGTCCAAATTGCCAGCAAGTGAAAATCGAGCACCAAAAGCCGGGTGGATTGTTGCAAGCTATAGAAATCCCAACTTGGAAATGGGAAGTGATTAACATGGACTTCATTTCAGGCTTACCCCATTCTCGACGTAAGTATGATTCCATATGGGTGATTGTGGATAGACTCACAAAGTCAGCTCATTTCTTACCGGTCCGAACGACGTACGTGGCAGAAGATTATGCAAAGCTTTATCTTAAAGAGATAGTAAGACTCCATGGTGTTCCAGTATCTATTATCTCAGACAGAGGAACTCAGTTTACAGCTAACTTTTGGAAGTCTTTCCAAGAGGGTCTAGGGACCCAAGTGAACCTTAGACGGCATTTCACCCACAGACCGATAAACAAGTTGAACGTACTATTCAGACTCTTGAAGATATGTTACGGGCAGGTATGATAGATTTTGGAGGTAGCTAGGATGATCATTTGCCACTCATTGAATTTTCTTACAATAATAGTTATCATTCTAGCATTCAAATGGCACCGTATGAAGCTTTATATGGGCGAAAGTGTAGATCCCAGTTGGGTGGTTTGAAACTGGAGAAGCTAAATTGATAGGGCCAGACTTGGTCCAGCAAGCCACCGAGAAAGTTAAGCTCATACAAGATCGGTTGTTGGCAGCTCAAAGTCGTCAAAAGTCCTATGCGGATAATCGTCGAAGGGACTTAGAGTTCCAAGTGAAGGATTGCGTGTTTCTGAAAGTGTCGCCAATGAAAGGCGTGATGAGATTTGACAAAAAAGGGAAGCTTAGTCCCCGATACATTGGGCCATATGAGATTGTGCGAAAAATAGGCAAAGTGGCCTACGAGCTAGATTTACCTCAGGAGTTAAAGTCCGTTCATCCAGTGTTCCATGTCTCGATGATTCGAAAATGTGTGGGAGATCCCACCAGGATTGTGCCGATAAATGATGTACAAGTGACAGAAAAGTTATCTTATGAAGAGATACCCATTGCCATAATAGATAGGTAAGTACGGAGGCTTAGAAACAAAGAAGTGGCCTCAGTTAAGGTTTTATGGAGAAGCAGTAAACGAGCAGAAATGACATGGTACGCAGAAGAAAGTATGCGATCCAGATACCCTCATTTATTTCAGCCCTTGAAGAAGTCCAAGATGAGACGTCAAGATTTTAAGGTATGTATGTTTTCCTTTTATGCTTTTTGGGTCGTGTGTGGCAAAATTTGAATGCTATTGTGTTGTGGCCCTGTGAGGCATTGATATTATGGGTTGTTGTGACAGGATGGAAGTGCCATATTATAGGGGAAACTCTGGCGAAATTTTTATAGAATCCCCGAAGACTTTAACATTCGAGGACGAATGTTCTTATACGGACACTTATTGTTACGCCTCGAAAAATCTTCTGTTGGTACGCAAGTGAATGAACTAGTGATGAGTACGAGTGTACGATGTTTCTGTGAGTAAGAAATAACATTTGACGACCCTAAGTGAGATTCCGAAGACAATCGCAATGAGAGAGAGGTTATGCTCCAAAATGAATAATTATAGGTTTTGGAAATGTGAAAAGTTGCAAGTTTGCATTCTGGCCAGTTGGTCGTAAAATGAAATACGGACCGTAAAGTGGTATACGGTCCGTAAACTGTCATGTCGTATTTTGGCTTCCAAAACTTCAACTTTCTGCCAAATGAGCAAATGGTTAAAAATTACCCAAAATACGGACCGTAAAGTGGTTTACGGCCCGTAAACTGCGTCCGTAAATCACCACACCTCAGTTTGAGTTTCTGGTTCTGATATGATTAAATACGACCACGAAGGACGGTCCGTAAACTGGAATACGGACCGTAAACCAAGTTTACGACCACTGTGCACTTCAAATCAGATTTTTAAGTCATTAAATAAGGGGACCAAGGCTTATTTCATTTCACTTCTACATCACACCCCTTCTCTCTAGAACATCTCTCTACATATATCCCACAAGAATTCAAGGATATTTGGTGATCAACAACGTAAATCAAGGGAATCAAGTGTAAGAAAACCATCAAGATCATCCAAGGTCAAGAAATCCAAATGGAGATAAACTAGGGTTTTGCTCAAAGTGGAGTATTATCAACTAAAGCTTGTTCATACAACATTTAAGGTAAGACTCATGATATTTCTCTGTTGTTTAAGGTAGTTAAGAGTTGAAATACTTGAATCGTAGAAGAGTATAGGAAAATGAGTCATGAATATGGAATAGTGTCATTTTGAGAAATAGTATAAATTGAGCTATGGGTCTTGATGTATTGTGATGTAAATACGATATAAATGATGTTGAGAACATGAGATGAACAATGTATGTAAATGGACGTCGTGTGTGTTATGGCCATGGTTATGGATGAATTGAATGTAAATCTATAAATATGGATAATGTGAATAAGTAGTGGCTATTGTTATGGCATCGTGAATTTATTATTGACGTTTGGGAGTTGAATTACGATATGCACGAATGTCGTGTAAATAAAGGAGATGCTGTCCGATTTTTTCTAGCTTTAGCCATGTGTCCTAGTTATCGATTCTAATGATAGTATGACCTTAATGAAGGTAGAAACGTGAGCATCGAAGGAGTACGTGCAAGTGTAGAATAGTTCAACGAAAAGGTATGTAAGGCTAACCCTTCTTTCATAAGGCATGGTTCTTTGACAAAACGTCTAAATCTTCTATGAGTCTATGATTTCTTCAAATGATTGACCTTCCGGGCTAATAAGCTCACGATTCTTGATGTGCTACGATAGTACTAAGTTCCTCGTATGACGAGTAGGCCTATAAGATAGATGTAAGGGTAACAACGAAGATAGTGATAATGATAGTAATAATGATGAGAATAATGTGATGATTAAGATGCCTATGGGGTATTGTAAGTAGGTGTGCCTATGAAGGGCTATGATAAGACCCCGAGCTTATGATGCCGGGTAGAATGTATGTATATGAATATGTATAGAGTATGTATATGGCTACGTAACGCGCGCGCACTTCTGCAGAAGGTACGAATAACCCTAAAGCCTTGGTAGGGCCAGGTATGTATGACCTTGATCCTTGGTTGGCCAAGTATGTATAAAACACCGATCCTTTATGGTCGGGTACGCTATACAAAAGCTATATAAAAGCTATATAGACATATATATATATATATATATATATATATATATATATATATATATATATATATATGACATCAATATGAGTACGAATATGCTAAGGATATGTAAATGATATGAATAAGGCTATGTAAATGAATACGGATATGAATGTATGTACATGGATAAGTAATAGAGAAGGAAGGCCACTATGGAAATCAAGTAAGTGCCCTGACGATGATAGTATTATCTCTCATTCTATCTTATCCCATGTGTTGCATATTATGCTTCTATATTAATGTTGATCATGCTTTACACACTCAGTACATTCTTCGTACTGACGTCCTTTTGATTGTGGACGTTACGTCATGCCCGCAGTTGCACAGGGAGACAGGCTTGATCCATAGCTGCTTACTCAGAGATTACATAGCAGAGCTCCATTTCATTCGGAGCCATAGCTTTTGGGTACTTATTCTTTTGTGTATATAATTATGGGCATAGCGGGGCCCTGTCCCGCTCATGTGATATGTTATACTTCTCTTAGAGGCTCGTAGTCACGTGTATATGGTTAGATATGTCCGGCCTTTTCGGCCTATATTTTGTATGTCTTTTGATAACCTCGTCGGCTTATGTACATTGATGTGGCATAGATGTAAATGACGATTTAAAGATGTTGCCGTCCAATGGGACTAGCGTGATTGATGAAAGGAAATGCATGTTTAATCGTATGGCTCACCTAGATGTAAGTATATGTGTAAGCCAAGGGTGCCCGGGTGGGCTAGCACAGGGTGCTCGTCGCGGCCCTCTAGACGGGTCGTGACACTTATACGGTCCGTATAATTTTATACGGTCCGTATAAGTGACCATAAAATTGCACCAACAACCGACCCTTCTGTAACCATTATACGGTCCCTTATACGATCCGTATAAGTGACCGTATAATATCATCAGTGATGACTCTTCATTGTGATTGTTATACGGACCATTATAAGGACCGTATAAATGGTCGTATAACCCACCTTCTTCCCAAACTTGTTCTCGTCGTTTCGTTTGATCTCCAATTCTTATAGGACCTTCTTAACATTTGTTTATGTCACACCCTAACCTTACCAGGGTGCGATGGGCACCCGACCCTTAGTTAGGGCCGAGCGACCCGCAGACTCTTATTACACACATGATCTCTTTGGACTTTTAAATCAAATACAAATGAAATTCATAGTAAATGCTTTCAGAATATTCTTTTCATCTTTCTTTAATCAAATAAAATCTGTAACCACATGGACTTTATAACATAACACAAAATGACACACCGGCTGATGGAGCCGCTTACAAACTGACTTCCAATACCCATGACTCTGTCTGCAAAGTCTCTAACATTAATCAGAAATCATAACACATATACTCTGACTCGGCAGCACTCCAGGAGCAAGTGGAGCTTGCCAACGCCGCTGGAACATCTTCTATATTGACTTCTACTCATCTGGGTATACCTGCGCGGCATGAAACGAAGCCCCCGAAGAAAGGGGGTCAGTACGGAATATGTACTGAGCATGTAAAGCATGAAATACAGAAAACAGAACCATAATCGAAACGAACAGTACAAGAGTGAGTACATTATCCAGATTACCAAAGCGCTTATTTTCCAATCACAAATCGTGTATGCAGATGTCATATGTCAGAAAACGTACAGATCCAGAATATCAGAATGATTGTTTCCCAAGCACAGATCATATATGCCGAAGTCATATGTCAGAAGAAGTACGGATCCAGAGTGTCAGAATGTTTGTTTTCCAGACACAGATTATGTATATCAGAATCTTATATCGTATGTGTGCATATAACAGATCCCGACCCTCTCGTGAGGGACGCGGTGAACAGAATCATAAAACAGATCCCGGCCCTCTGGTAAGGGACGCGGTGAACAGAATCATCATATGCCAAAATCATATATCATATATGCATGTAATAGATCCCGGCCCTTTAGTGAGGGACGCGGTGAACAGAATTATCAATGCATGTCAGAATCATATACCATATGTGCAGATAACAGATCCCGGCCCTCTATTGCGGAACGCGGTGAACAGAATCATCATGTTCCATCCTGGCCGCCATCCCCATATCATCATATACAGATATACATATAATAGAACCCGGCCCGCAAGGGAGAGGGACGCGGTGAACAATGCAGAGGAAGGCGCACGATAACAGAACCTGGCCCGGGACGCAGTGAATAACATAATGAGACTTGCACGAACAGAGTAGTGCGAAACCATATGCACACAAATCCAGACTCGATAGATACATACACTTACCGAGGTTCGAAGGATCATAAACACGTTTCAAGTCAATCGGAGTTAGTATATGAAAGTTACAGACATTTTTACCACAGAACTTTTACTAACATTTCAAAGCAAATCCGAGATCTTTTACGAAAGTTAGGGACATTTTACTACAGAAACCTTTTTGAACGTTCCAGAAGCTATTTTTAGAAAATCAAAGCAACAATCATATTAGGTATCTTTTGAATATCGTTATGGATCGAATCAAATAAAGCTTTTGGAACCATATGTACGTATCAAAATAAATCAACGACTCAACGGAATAATCAAACGTGCTATCAAAATCTAGACATTAGTCATACCAATATCTCTCGAATACCATACGGAAATATATCAAACAGAACTTCGGACATTAACACATACATAACTCTTTTAGGAACAAAACTCTTCATGCTCATCTCGTTGTTCAATCCTATGATAAGATCGATCAGATGGAATATACTCATATCAAGAAGTGAATAAGAATCGTAAACAAACTCAGAATCAAAGAATAGAGTAATCCCCAGAGTACATATCATACCTTATTTGGCTCTAGGACATGCCAAAAGAAAGAAAGGGTAAGCCTTACATACCTGTTCGACCGCTTATAAGCTACGCTTATTCGTCCAAGCTTGTAAGTCTACATTTAAAAGGAATTTATGCTAATTTTAGCCTTTTCGTCACACATTTTTACCATATTTCAAATCATACTATTTTATATTCTGCCGAAAATCGGGCAGCATCTCCCCTGTTTATATGCCTAGCCCGAATTCTCAATTCAGCAACCAACAAGAACAACAACAATACCAACATTAATCATAATATTTCCAATACCAACGTATGCCATAAAACAGCCCACACATTATTTTCTAAATTCCTCAACCAACCAAATTTGCGATATAACTATTTAATAATTTTATTTCCGTAAGGGAGTCGAAATTAATACTAACAACATCAACAACGACATCCTCCACATTCTACAAGTTGAATACATTTATTTTCATTCAAAATTCTCTTCAAATCTCATTCCATAATTCACAACGCCAACAAACGAATTTATCACACTATTTTCTCCATTCTAGTTCGGTAGAACTCTAAATAAACTTATTAGCAATGAAAAAGAACCTTAATCTTACCTCAAGTATGCAGCCACCACGTCCACCCCCTTCTTTTTGGTTGATTTTTAGCTCAAATTGGAGGCAACGCAACATATAACACTTTTCTCTTCACGGGCTTCGGGATTCGGGGCTCAGATTTTGGTCAAAATTGATTTTTTCTCTATAAGCTCTCTTCTCTCTTTTTCTCCAGAATTTTCTGGGTGTTTTGTTCTGAAAAATAAGGATAAAAGGCTGATATATCACTTAAATAAACATGGGTCATGGGCCTAACCCGGTTGGGCCCGGATTGGGCCTAGCCCACTGACCTTCCTGTCTTAAAACGTCCATATCTCTTTATCCCGACGACGCCTGTGGACCCACGACCTAT